>NC_143397.1:112270150-112427433 GCF_052110815.1 Crocodylus siamensis | reverse complement strand
AGAAGTGTTGCAGCCTTCCCACCAGACAGTGAAAGGCACTCCTAGTAACAGCTGCCACCTGCAGATCCAGGTGGACCAGAGGATCCCAGAAGCACCTGGAAGCCTGAATGAGAGGAGGCCAAAGTTGATGAGTCACAGGTGTCCTTATCCCACCCTGAAGTCCAGCAGTCTTTCCACCACCACCTGTCCTGTCCCAATTCTGTTTTTATTGCTTCACCTGCATCTAATCCCCACCTGCAACCAAACACTGGGAAAGAACCATGATGGCAGCTCTTGGTTCAAAATGAGAGAGACAGAGCCAGGTGCCATCAGCATACTGGAAGCACCTCACTCCTACCTTATGCATGACCTTACTCAGTGGCTTCATATGCACAATGAACAGGACAGGCAACAAGACACAGCCCTAGGGAACTGTACAGGAAATGTTTTGAGAGGATGAAAAGCATTCACCTATCACCACCCTCTAGAATCTCCCTGCTAGAGAAGTGCAGAACCAGTTTACAGTGGTCCTGCAAATGCCTATGAGGTCATAAACACTTCATCAGCACCTCATGGCCAACCATGTCAAAGGCTGCTGAGAGGTCCAAATAAAATTAAAAAATAAAATAAGTCAGCCAGACAATTACCCCATCAATTTCCAAGCAAATAAGTTGACCAAAGCAGTAAGTGCAGCTTCTGGGCTACACCCAGAATAAAAGTCAGACTGACATGGGTTAAGGAATCTGACAGCATTCAGTTACACCTGTAACAAGTTGTAAGACCACCCACCTACTCAATACCCTTTCCCCCAAAGAGAGGTTGAAAACAGGGCAACAGCTAGCTGGAGTCAGCATCAGAAGATAGTTTCTAAAGGAGGGCCCACAAAAAAAAAATCACAGGGCTTAAAGTGTTCAGCACCTTGCCCTCCTGGACAGAGGCATCGACAACCCGCATTAGCAATGATGCCAGTCTCCTTCATAAAAATTGTCATGTTGTTTTCAGATGGCTAGACTGTCATATTATTCTGTATATTCAATGTCTGAGATCTTCAACCCAAAAAAATATGCATTACTTTTCATGCAGAACCAGCAACATTCAGCTGTCATGCTTCACTCAGATGTCTCATATTTCATAACCCTCCTTACATTAAGATCAGAGTTTATATGTAGACCAAAGATGAGCCAAATATGGCCTGCAGGCTGAATCTAGCCTGCTAGGTCATTGCATTGGGCCCACGAACGCCCACCAATTAATTGTACCCCAGCTGCTCTGCTCCCACCCTCCTGCACAGAAGGGCCCCAGTCAACACACAAAGCTTCCAGCCAAGGCAGCTGCTGCTGTAGCAAAACCCCCAATTTTTTTCTTTTTTTAATTATTTATCTTAAAATGCATTCCCTCCCCTTCCCCACACATTTCTGACTTCTCTCCCTCTCTGTTCCCTATAGATAAGTATCAGTGACCTCAAAATTAGGATAAGCTTTAAGCATTTTTATTTTTGGTGGCAAGTTTTTGGTTTCGGACATCCATTGTTTTATAATTATTAGGTTTGTATTAATTTTTATTGTTGTATATTGTACTGTTGTCATTTTTGTATTGATTTTTGTTGTTTCATGTGGACATTGTATGGTTTAGGCCTGTGTTAGTAAGTGAACCAAAGTAATGTCAAGTTTCCATTTTATAATGTGAAGCCTCCAGCTTCTGTCCTCTGCCTGGGCATCCCATGTTGCAACAATACGATTCATTGTACCCCTCCCATGTAAATTGGTTCCCAGGTGAATGGAGAACAACTGGGTATGACTGAGATACAATGGTAGCAGGCCTCTATTGAATGGCCTGTAATGACTGGGCCATCACCTCACATTGACCACGGACCTCAGAGACAAGAACCTAGCATTTGAAAGACAAAAGACCCTGCAGAACCAGTAATTCTCACCATTACAGACACTCGAAACTGCACATCCCTGCATGGAGCACACATGCTCAGTATGCCAGGGGCTGACCCTTGCCTGGGCATGCCTCCTGTCACTAGGGTCACACATGGTCTGCCCCTATAAAGATGGGCAGTGAAGACAGACCCAGCGGGAACGCCATTTCCATCCAGACCAGACCAGCTTCCCATCACTTATCCATCCAAGAGGCCCTGCAAGCAACCCCCTCTGGACAACATTTACTGGACAAGGACCTCTTTCCAGCCTGGATAGGTAGATATTACCTGCATACCTCCCCCTACAATTTGGATTCTCTCCCCTCTCCAAGACTTCAGCCCCTGTACCAAGCCTCTCTAACCCCTGCTGCCAGTGTGTGCATGAGTGTGTGCATGCCAGGGAATGAATTTGGCATGGTGACACCATCTCCCCTGTTCAATAAAACCACTGTCATTTGCAACCCCGAGTTGTGTCATGTTTTACTGAATCCCAGTCCCTTCCCTATCTTAAATTCCAGCCTCATTCTCTCTCACCTCCAGTTTCCACCCTCTCTGCTCATTTCCCACCCCCCACATCTCCTCCCAATTCCATCTCCCCTTGTCTGCCACCTCTCAGCCTCTCCTTGCTTTCCTGCTGTCCCTGCTGCTTTTTCTGTGATTTTCTGCTACCCCTCTCTCTGTTTTCAGGCTTCTCCCCCTCCCCTGCAGCTTCCCAGCTCCTATTAGCTGTCCTGCAGTTCTCTCCAGCTTCCAGCACCTACTGCTGCTCTCTGCAATTTCTCCAGCTGCCCTGGAGCCATCCTCTGGCTCCCCATACCCAGAGCCCCTCTTTAACACCCACATTTTCCCTTAGTCCCATTTTCCCTTCTCGCCCCATCTACCTTTTCAGCTCCCCTGTAGCTCTGGCTCCAGTTCCAGAGGCATGCTTCCCTGTTCTGCAGGCTTTGGGCACTGTCTTTTAAATCAATTAACCTAAAGTTAACACCCCCCCCACCTCAGTTCTTCAGCCCAGGCCCCTGTAGTCTACCGGTTCTAATCCTGGTCCTGTTAACTTTAACTCCCTACACTTCTACTTTCTTACCTTAACCTTTCTCCAGGTATCCCAAGTACACCAAGCACATACATACATATCACAATACCCAACTTAGGAACTCACTTGTGTTTATGTGTAGGTGAGTGGTATGTGTGTAAATTAGTGAATACACATTTATAGCCTGTGTGTGTGTGGTATATGAATTAGTAATCCACATGTGTATTGAATGCGCAGGTGTTGGTAACTGATTCTGTCTAAATTTGCGTACGTAGTGTACGTGAACCTAGACCTAATTATTTTGAACATGCGCGCAGGCATGTGTATATGGCATTGCATGCGTTGTGTGTGTGCACATATATGGCATTGTGTGCATGATATACAAATCAGTGATCTGTGTCTAACATTTGGGATGTATAGTGTATGTGCCCGAGCTGGCAGTGTCAGTGTGTATACCCAATAGGGGTGTATGCACCTAGTGAGTGTGTGCTTAATTGATTTTTGTGTGTGCATATGCAATTGTACATCACATCCTCTTGTCTAACAGTGCAATATTGAGATCCTGAGCACTGGCCTGATCCCTCAGGGCAACACTGCCACTACTGCAGCCACCAGGAGATCTGCTTGGCTTCGCTGGGCTCCAGCAGCTCTTCCTCACATTCCTGCTCCAGCGCTTGCTTGCTCCTAGGAGGGGGTAGGAAAGCAGCAGTTGGGCAGGAGCGTGGGACTTGGCCTGGCAGGAACGTGTAGCCCAAGGCCCAAGACGAGAGGGGCAGTGGGAGCGCAGAGATCAGTTGGGCAGGGTGTGGGGTATAAGGGAGAGTGGGGACAGGGGGAATCCTCCCATACCACCTTTCACCCCCACCCCATGGCTCACAACCCGCCACTGGCAGCAGCAGGTAGCGGCCCTCGAGGTAAGCTGCACAGGGCAGCAGAGAACAGGGAAAGCAGCCCGGTCCACTGCATGGGGTTTCCTCCCAGGGGTGCACAAGTTCCAGGAGCTGCACGTGAGCCCTGCACAAGAGGCGGACCTGCTGCTGCTGACAGGATGTGTACACCACTGGGGGTGGGGGTGGGGTGTCAAGAGGGTCCCCACACCCCGACCCTCCCTTATACCCCACAAATCCCACACATCTCCACATATATGCACACCCGTACCCCCTGCACACTTATCACCATACCCCCTGACAAACCCCACAGATACACCCTACCATACACCCTACCCCTCAAACAATACAGTATAGAAGAATGCATAATAGCTCAAAGTACTTTCAATCACTTCTAAATAGACTATGCAACCCCTCCCCTCCCCCCCCCCCCCACACACACACCAGGACAAAAATATTTCTGAAATAAAAATTAAAGATTTGTTATAGTAGATGTCTGGATTTTAGTATTAGCTGGGGGGGTTTTTCTGGTTAAAGAGAAGACTTCAGGTGTATTTGGTGGCACCTTGCAAATATATCAGGGGAGAGCATCAGGGGCTAGGCAAACAACTATTCACCAAAGCGCCCTGTGGAAAACCAAGAGTAACAGTTAAACTCCCAGAAGCAGGTTTCAGACTAGACATAAGGAAAAGCTTTACAATTCATGTAACCAGACCCTGAAATAGACTCCCAGGTGGTGCAGGCACCTACCCTGGAGATCTTCAAAAGGTGTCTGGATGCACACCTTGCTGGGATTAATCTGACCCCAGCTGTCTTTCCTGCCTAGAACAAGGGAGCTGGACCAGATAAGTCTCATGAGGTCCCTTCCAGCCCTAAGATTCTGTGAATCTGTGGTTCCAAGATGGCTTCCCCCCAGCGTACTTCCGGTGGCAAAGGTCAGGGGGTAAGGGGCAGGACTTCTAGTCCCAACATGGTGACCAGGGAACAAGACACTTGTCAAGGAGTAAGAATACTGTTGCAGCCCTCAATAGCTCACCAAAACTAATTATGCAGCCTGCTAGCCAAACTAATTGCACATCCCCAATTTACACACGTTTAATTTTTCCTGGGATTTCTTCACTTACAGGAATGATGCAGCAATGAACCTTCAAGTATTATGTCAAGAGCAATCCAAACCAACCAATCATTTATTTACATTTCTCATTTTGTACACACTTAATGCTGTGTTATTTTAATAGAAAGTGGCGCTTTCTATCAATGCTGAAGTTTTTCATGCTTTTAAGACCCATTTTTTCAGTCTTAAAACATGAACATAGAGGGCGTCTATACACGTGCTCCGGGGGTGCATGGGCTCTTTGAAGTGGCTCTGAGAGCTGTTCCAATTAAAGCATGTCAGCATTGTGTGTGTTCAGCATCCTGTGCTTCAGTGGCAGCAGGGGCACTTTAAAGCTCATTTGACAACAACCTTTAGTTAAAGCCACCCCTCTGCCATTTTAAAAATGTGGGGATGCTGAATACACATGATACAGTGGCTGCTGGAACGTGCCAATTAGTACGTGTTGGAGCAGAGGTCTGTCACATATACAGGTAACCAAAGCGTTTTTCACATGAAGCCGACCTTGAAGAGCAACTAAAAGACGTGGTTATCACAACCATGTGCTAATGTCCACAACAGCCTCAAAAATATTCTGTGTCAATGTCATTCACGTACTCCCTTAAAATTTAACTGTGCAGCTGATCCCAATGATCTCAAAAAAGGCTTGCAAAATAAAATAAAATTGTATTGCATAGTGCCTAACAGAGTTGACATTTCACTTAGAGTGGACAGAAACAGTCCTAATTACCTGTTGCCAACCACTCTGCTCAAGATGCAAGACAGAGTGATAAATAGTTAAGTATGAATTTATCTACCAGTACGTTATAGCATTGATCATCAGCTTTCACATTCACTTACTGCTTATATCAAGAAATGCTCATTTCTTACCATAGTGAGAGCATTACAGTAATCAGCTTTATCAGTATTTCCTATTAGGCCTGTTCTTGTCCTTTCCCTTTTTATTTTTGTAGCCTGTCCTTATCTTAAACTTTTTGGTATAAATTTAAAATTTCAGTCCCTGAATGAATGTATTTTGATTTTGCCAATATAAACCTAGACTACATATTACTTTTGTTGTTGTTTTGGGTTTTTTGTTTGTTTTTACAATGACCATTCAAAAACAGTAAAAACTTCTTCTGGAACAAGCAGAGAAGACACTAAGGCCCCTGAGAGTTAAGCACAGCATAAAATTACAATGTAGCACACGTTTATGGAGTTACAAAAATGGCAAACCAGTAACAAAGGTGTTCCACATGTAATGTAGAATATCTGTGTGGACTGTTTATATAGCATCTTAGGCCAGGGGTGGACAATTATTTGTGACAGAAGACCACACATGCTGTTTTGGTGAGCTGTCATAGGTCAAGTCAGCATCCTCACCCCCTGTGCAGCAACTCATCAGAACTCTCTGTGTGGGATGGGGTCCCAGACAAAGATGTTCAGGATCAGGATGGGTAGGCCAGGTCAGGATCACGAGCCACGACTGGGGCCAGGGCCACGTCAGAGTCACAGTCCACTGTCTGCACAACACTACAACAGGCTCCAGTTCGACAGGCAGGGGCATATAGGGAGCAGATAGCATGGGTTGGAGCAGGGCAGAGCTGCAGTCACCATCCCATGATCTCAGCTCTAGCCCCACACCCACGCACACTGATGGCACATCTCCCCAAAGCAGCATCCAGGGCTGGGGCCAGGATCTCAGGGCAGTGATAGCACAAAGCCACAGCAGAGCTGGAAGCTGCCAATTCTTGCTGAGGGGCTGCAGCACCACAAGAAGTGGGCCACAAGCCCTGCAGAGGAGGCTCAGGAGGCCAAGGGAAGGCAGGGACAGGATACACCCATGTGTCACTCCTGAGCCCATAGAATTGGGGGGGGAGGCAGGAAAACAGACTCCCTCCCCATCCATCTTTTCCTCTGCCCAAGGGCACGCAGCCTGCAGACACAGGAGGGAAGGGTATGGACCCAGCAGTAACTCAACACCCTGCCACATACTTGGAAGCAGCATCCAGGACAAAGGTAGGTGGGTAGCACTGGAGCATCCCTGTCCAGTGCCAGCCCACAGCTCGCCCCAAGATGGGTATGCAACAGCAGTAGCCCCCAGCTCCACCAGCTCAGCATGGAGCATAGTGACACAGGGCAGCAGTAGAGGTTCTGGTGCTGCATCCTGGCCCTACAGTCTCTACAGAGACAGGTCACAGACACAGCGCCCTCACTAGGGCTCCCACCACTGCCTCCATGCTGCTGCCTTCAGCACTGCTATGCCCTATGCCAAGCCAGCAGGACTGGGGGCTGCGGGCATCCCAGAGCAAGTTACAGGCTGGCACAGGATGCAGGGCACCGGCACTGCCCAGCAGAGCCAAGGGACCTTCCACGTGCTGGGCAAAAAAACCCAAAAAACACTTCACTCCATACAGGCTGTATTTTGCTCACCTCTGCCTTACACTGAACACGACGCATGTGTTGCATTCCAGACCAGGGCCAACCAATTTGTTGCCAGCCATCAACTGACTGTCAGCATCAGCTGGGGTCAATCCCAGGTCTGGAACTGGACCTAGACCTAGACCTAGGGCTGTCAGAGGCCAATTGAAACAAATAATTCATTTTTAGTATTCACAATACTAAAATTTTAGTGTAAATGCCTGACATAGAAGGATGCACAATTTTGGGATGGGGCACAGAATTCCTCAGATACCAATTGTGCCATTACTTTAATGTCTACCAGAAGTCTAGATGTTATACAAACATAAGGAAGCAGCACTAGGGAAGAATGAGGAGGGTAAAGAAAAAAAAAAAAACAAACATTCCCAATTCTAGTCCATAGATATGGCTGATGAAATAGTTCTGATCCTATTTAGGGGAGCACCAATATATCTTCACATATTGGATCAGCACTAACAGCAGGAAAACTAACATTAAAATTGGCCACTGCATTTTTTTTGGCCCATAACGTCACCAGTAAATGTTGCATGCATGCAGTCACAACCTGCATGCAGCCAGGAATGCAGCCCAGCAGCTTGGAGAGAAGCGCCCTGCCAGTAAGTCTGTGAGGAGGGAGGGCAGATAAAGGCCACTAAAGTAAGGGAGGGAGTGGGTCAGGGCAGAGGCAGGTGCTGCCCATCCAGGGCCAAGACTGGAATCCTGGGGCTGGAGCCACAGGCAGTTCATGAGGGGGCATCAGGGGGTGGGAGGGGGCTCCCAACCACTGCATGCACCCCAGGGAAGGCATGGGGTGGGGGGGGTAAAGGCCCCTCCCAGATTTGTGCAGGGAGAGACCAATTGCTGTGGGCTCAGGGCCAGGGGCTGCACTAGTCTCTTCCTGGCAGGGGGGGCTGTGCCAGGACTGCTCTCTGAATGGGCAGGGGTGGGCCAAGCTCAGCTGCATGAGGCTCACAGCAGCAGTGCTGGGAGGGGTGGCTACAGAGGAACTTTGGGGAATTTTGGGGTGCTTAGCCCCCCAAACCACCTCTAGTATATAGCCCCTGCTCAGGGCACCAGGGCTCCTGAGGGAAAAGGCAGCAGGGACAGCGCTAAGGGGGCCATGGCCACTCCAAAATTTCCCACAGACCTTCTGCACCCAGCGCTACTACCATGCACCCTGTGCAGCTTAGCCTGCCTTACCCCCACCTGCTCCAAGCATAGCCCCAGCCCATCTCCCCTGCCAGAAAGAGGCTGGCTCAGCCCCAGACCCCAAGCACCCCTCACCCCCGCGCCCCCTGGACAAGCCACCCACAGCTCCATCTGGGTCCTGCCCTGGCACCCCATTCACTCCACTGGCTGGGTAACGCCTGCCCCACTCCCTCCCTCACTGTGTGTGGCCTCACTCTCCCCCACCCCACAGACTTACTGGCAAGGCACTGATCTCCAGGCTGCCAGGCTGCATTCCGCTAAATCAGTTAACTGGACCAGCACTGGCCAATTAGCTGATTAACAGCTCTGTATCTGTATCAGTCAAGAAAGTCTTTATTGGTGCACTACTACTGTTTACCATCGTAAGGGGAAATACTATGAGTGTGCATACACATACACACACACACACGAAAGGTTGAAACAGGAAAAATGGATCATGTGAATAACTTAGGAGTTTCATTTTTTTATTTTAAAAATCACAAAAGACCTCATATTATGATGAATGACCTGCTATTGGTACAAGGATGTTATGCAGTTGAAAAAAGCATCTGTGTTCAAGTACAAATAGTGCGTATATTAACACCTGAAAAACAGTTAAGGCAGGGTCACTGTACGTAGTTGCATTGGGTGATTTCTTAAAGGTGCCCTCCATTTTCATATTTCTATCAAATATTTCATGTTAGCCTGTATTCACAACAGAAAGTTTTATGTAATCAAGCAGCAAGCAAGAGCAACCCACACCGCCACAACTATTTCTAAAATGAACATAATAAAAAACTTAGTAATATGTTAGCTTCCATCTGGTGAAGCATATTTCATAAAAACCTTCCTATGAGAAAAGCTAACCCCAAGCCTCCTTAACAGGTCTTTACTCCCCCCGCCCCAGGTTCTAATACAACAAAGTAACATGGAATGAAAATAAAGAACGTATAAGCAAGAAAAGAGGAAATGATCTTTAAAATGAGAAAAAGCCAACAAAAGCAGTCCCTTTGTGGCACCTGCAGGACAGAATTTGGATTATCAAGAGCTACTTTTCAGGAACAAGCTATCCCACAGGGGAAACTTTGAAGTGTTAGGTGTTATGCTCAGTTCAAGAGATGCAATGATACAACATATACCCTTGCTTACAAAACAAAAGACAGCCCTCATCTTTCAACATGGAAAGTAATCTTTGTATTCACCCAGTGAAGAGGTTTTAAAACTTTGAGAGGCATACTTTTAATGCTATCATATTGTTGTGCACATTTATGATTCCACAAAATGGATCATTAAAAACGCATTGTGCATCATTATTGCAGTGTAACCACTACAGCACATAAAAAAAAAAAAAAAAAATTTACTGTAAAGGAATTTTTTTCATTTTTCCCCACCTTTCTTCATATACCTAGCCCCTTTTCTATGAATTGTGCAACAGGAAGAGATCACAGAGAACTAGGGGTGAAAAGAACCTCCAGAGGTTATCTAATCCGACAGACAGACAGACCAACCACACCAGATGCACTGATCTAAGGAGGTAAGCACTGCAATATATAAATAGAATTTTTTTTGAAGTTGGATGCCACTTAATTGACAAAAATTCTGGAAGGATGCCTCAAGTCCCAAAAGGTTGAGAACTGCTCGTTTAGAGAACTCTGTCCTCCCCCACCAAAACACACACACACACACACACACACAATCACGAAACAGCCAACCAATGACCACACTGCTGTTAAAAATAAAATCATTAATCATCTGTTTGTCAGCCACCATGCATTAACTAGAAAGTGATGCATTAATATGGGAATCTATGAGTGGTTGAGGAAGCTGTGGAAAAACTAAGTAGGAGATGCTCTGTATGACCTACTGTACCTCCTCCAACATAGGAGCCGTAGAACAAACAACAGAAGTTATAATGAACTTTTGTTACTCATCAGTTTAAAACAGTAGCTTTATCTTTAAAAAAAGATAAATAACAAGCAGATCATTTTTATTCATTTAAAATGTATTCACTTAATTTTCCTCTATAACAGGTTATGGGGGCATAGAAGCTGTACTGACATTTAAGGGTGTTTTTCTATAGTAAGGACAGGTGGTCTAACGATTAGAGCATTAACCTAGAACTTCAAGTCCTATCTTTGCACATTTGGACAAGATTCTTAGTCTCTACATTTCAGGCTCCTATATTTAAAAGTCAGGAAAATGGTACTTTCCTGCCTTTCAGGGATATTGCAAACAACGTTTAAAAAACTATGATGCTCAGATACTATAAAAAGAGATTTAGTCAGAGAGAGGAGCACCATACTGCATGTATAGTCCCCATAAAGTCAGAGATTTAGATAAAACTAATGGAATAAGTTGTCGCCCACTACAAGTAAGAATGAGAGTATTTATCCTCTGAAGAATTACAGCATTTCTCCAAGTACAGATCATTTTCTAAAGATCCACAAATACTTTAACTCATGAGTTAGCATTTATAAAAGTTACTGCTTTAAGAAATAATATTTTTTCAGCCAACAGCAAACAAATTCCTAATTTAAGAAGTGCTACACTATGGGAGTCATCTTAGATATTTGCCAAGTAGTTATTTAGGAAGTTTCATGACTAACAAAACTACATTTTAGGTATTCATATAAAACACAGGAGTCAAACAGAGTCAAGACAATGAAAGCTTCAAAAGTCTAATCTTTTCATTTATACACACCAACACATTCTTCCTGTTCTTCATGCCCATTCTAGAAACTGAGTAGTAAGAGAACCAGACTGATACATGAGGGTAAATACAGAAGAGTCATTCCTTCAGCTGGCTAAAACCTCTCCCTCTGATCACAATGCGAGAATCTTCTTAGTCAGTGCTAGCCGAAGGACAGTCTCACAGTTGCCAAGACTAGAATCCTCTTCCCACGCTAGCCAAAACCAGAGGCTCCAATTAATGTATTGGAAGTGCTAATATTATGCAATAATTCTGCCCACAGAAAAGGATTTCTTCCCAACTAATCCAGGGCAGTTAATGGTTGACTTAGAATCTTCCTCCTGCTTAAGGTACACTTTGGCACCCACTTGAAGGAAAGCAAGTTGTTCAGTCTGGAACCCAATTAAAAATTATATGGATGTCTGTTATTCATCAACGGAACATAGCATCTTGGTAAAATACAATTATTCAGCAAAGCAAAGAGTGCTTTGCCTTATTCCTGCCTAGGAAGTTAGAACAATTTTGTCAATACAATGCACTTCAGTTCAGAAATCTATTGACTCAACTTCCATTATGCCAAAGTTTAAACACACTAATAAATAGCTCCCACATACTTGAAAAATTCTACCAGCATGAGCCATTGCTTACTGAGTTGAGAATACTTGAAACTGCAACTTTTCTTGAACAATTTATTCAAATGACAAAGTGAATACAGCATTACAAAAAGGACAACACAGTTTTACAAACAGATGTAATTATGAATCACTTTTATATCTGTACATGTTTAATGTAATGCTTGTGTATACATGATTAGAGGGCATATCCAAGATAATCCATTGTGGATTTTTTTAAAATGCTAATTACGGTCTTAGTGATGATTTATGTTAGGTTCGTAGTTAGAGGTACCCTGATATCAGTCCATACTATATCGGCACCATTAAAAGGAAAACTGACACCATCGGCAATCAGATTTTTTTGACTGATAAGGCTGATAATGTCACCGGTAAATGTTGCATGCACATGTGCAGCCACAGCATGCACAAGTCAGGAATACAGCCCAGCAGCTTGGAGAGCAGCATCCGTCGGTAAGTCTGTGGGGGGAGGCAGATCAAGGCCTCCACAGTGAAGGAGGGAGTGAGGGCTGGGGCAAGGGCAGGGGCTGCCCAACTGGGGCAGGGTGGGATGAGGCCATGGGCAGGACAGAGCCACAGGCAACTCCTGGTCACTGCACATGCCCTCGGAGGACATGTACCTCCCAGATTTGTGCATGGAGCGAGAGCAGGCTACCCATTACAGACTTGGGGCCAGGGGCTGCACTGGCCTCTTCTTGGCAGAGGGGGGTGGGTCAGGGCTGTGCTCTGGGTGGGCAGCATTGGTGCTGGGACAGTGGCTATGGCAAATTGAGGTGGCTGCAGACCATCCCTCTCCACCCCCTGTAACTCCCTTGCCACCCGCCCCGAGCACAGCCCCAGCCTAGCACCCCTGCCAGGAAGAAGCTGGCACAGCCCCCAGTAGGCAGCCCGCCCTCACCCCACACACAAATCCAGGGGGCATATGCACCTCATGCCTCCCGCAGGGGTGTGCGCAGTGGCTGGGAACCGCCCCCCACTGGCGCTCCCAGACAAGCTGACTGCAGCTCCGCCCCATGCCACACCCCACCCTAGTAGGGCAGCACCTGCCCCTGCTCCACTCCTGCCCACTGTGAGGCTCTCAGTCTGCTCCCCCATGCTTCTTCCCACCCTGAAGCCGCTTCATGCCCACAGACTTACTGGCTGGATGCTGCTCTCTAAGCTGCCGGACCACATATTGGCAATTGGTTTGGTATTGGCCAATATGGATGCTTAATCCACCATTGGTATCAGCCAAAAAAAGTTTACTGGTGCACCTCTACTTTGTAAAATATCCAGTAACTCCATACTATATACTGGATCTACTGAAGGCAAGTATCAAATACTGTCTGTTAATATCTGACAAAGCATGCTGTAGCTCAGACCTTTCAAACCAGTTTATCTCCAAGGTGCCAGCCATACTACCCCATCTTCTGCCTAAAGCAGCTAACCATCTATCATTGAGTGCATGTATTGCTATTAAGATGAAAAAAAAAAAAAATGGTCATACAAGTTACAGAGAAGTCTGTTGACATCATAACCTTTTGCTAAAAAGTGCAGTTAAGCAATATCTATTTTAACAAGTTGCTTCTATAATTAAGTAAACATTGTACTGCAGTGTAGTGCTTTATAAGGCCGTGATTTGCAAACTGTGCTCCATGAATCCCTACCACACCAGGTCCTCCTTCACCTTTCCAATTAGCAGCCTGTAACATAACGGAGTATGGTAGTAATGATCAGCCAACAGCCTGCTGGCCAAATCCAGCCTGTGGAGCTGTGATCTAGCCTGGGGGAGCTCCCCATGGGTCTGGAAATTTGGCAGCAGTGCTAGCATTAATTGTTTGCCACAGCACTAGGAGCTACAGAAGTTAACTCTGTCATTGTTCCCCCTCTGCCAAATTTTTGGACCCATGGGAAGCCCTGTGGGGATGACATGGCCCTGAGCACCAGATCACATCAGCATGCAAGGATGGGCCACCACACAGGGTTACAACCATGGACTGACCCTGCACACCCCTAGGCTAGATCAGGCCTGCAGACTGACTGCACACACAGGATCTAGTCCATGGACTGACCCCACAATACTCATGCAGCCCTCAGGGCCACTTAGGTGTAGTGCTATTGGTATATGGTCATCTGCAAGTAAGACCGCTCACAGCTCTCTGGCTATCAGTCAAAACAACCAAGAAACATTGTTCTAAGGAATATTTATTCCTCTTCTTAAAAGATGTAAGATTGTTTGACAAGCAAAATAACTAACACGTGTTACTATCAACTAAACATGAAAATACTTAAAAACAATTGCCAGTGAATTACAAAGTTTAAAATGTTATTAAAATAATATTATTGTCAGTCATGTGACAATATATTTTTGGACAAAATACATTTCAGTTACTTTTAGAACATGACTATGTTGGGGCACATAATAATTTCACTTTCTCTGACAGTAAGGTTTGTGGTGGCTTAATACTTATGGAA
Source organism: Crocodylus siamensis (assembly GCF_052110815.1). Taxonomy (NCBI): domain Eukaryota; kingdom Metazoa; phylum Chordata; order Crocodylia; family Crocodylidae; genus Crocodylus; species Crocodylus siamensis. Next base: position 112,413,136 of record NC_143397.1, on the reverse strand, counting down.
GGATTTCTCAGTTGCACATTTACTATATTTTACATGTTTCTCTTTAAAGAAATACAGATCTGAAAACAATGTTTTTCCCTAATGATAAACTGGTTTGTTTTTTTTTGGGGGGGGGGGGGGGGGGAATCCACCTTAATCAATTAGTCTTCTATAGCAGCACTACTCAACTGCCAGCCAAGGGGCCACTTACCTGCAAGGGGTTAACATGCAGGACGCAACCACCTGCCCTATTCCTCTGGCTGCAAGAGCAGCCAGGGTCCTGGAGCGGTCTTCCTTGCCAAACTTCAGCATGCCTCCATCCAAGGGAGAGGCACAGCCTGTATGGCTGGGGAAGCCAACAGTCCAGAGCACTCATGCAGTGCAGCACCACAGGGAGCTCAAGATGAGGCAGACTGCTGTGCCACATGAGGGTATGCCTGCCTGCCTGCATAGTGCAGTACAGGGGCTGGGGGAGGTGCCCACCTTCATGCATGCAAGGGGGCATATAATCTGAGGGGCCCATGGCCCCACCAATGCTTCTCACGTGAAGTGGAATCTGGGGGGGGCACATGGTTCCCAGTTGCTTTGAAGTTGGACAGCCCTATTCTAAAGAATTTGAAAATAGCCCCAACATTGACAAAATTGTCTTGGGAGGTGGAAGGGGCAGAGGAGGGGTGGGGCTGGAAGGAAGGCAGCTGTACTAGAGTCTCATAAACTTGACAAAGCAAATGCCCGGATTGGGGGGGGGAGAAATCTTACCATACATGTTGTTATTATTTTTACCTGATACATTTGCTAAAACTGTATCTGTTCACGTACTGCAGTTTGCACATTTCAGTGCAGCTATGGATCAGAGGCATCTCTAGGGGGAAAAATGCACTCTTAATACTAGCTCAGACAGACCCAAGAGCACTAGAACTAAATTTGTTCCAAAAATAGGTAGCTTTTTTAAATAAGCAAATACAATGGCAAGGACAGAAAATAGGGGTGCACCAATAGAGATTTTCAGGGCCGATACTGACAGCCAATTTTTAAAGGAGGCATATTGGCTGATACCAATCTGATTTCCGATACAGCTACATGCAGCTGGTAAGTCTGTTGGGGTGAAAAGGGTGGGTGAGGCAGATCAACTCCCCTTGTGGTGAGGGAGGAGTGGGGCTGGGGCAGGCACTGCCCAGCTAGGGCAGGGCGGGTGAGGGACAGAGCTGCGGCTTGTCGGGGGGGGGGGGGGGGGGGGGGGGGGGGGCAGCAGCTCCCGCCATTGCACGCTGCTGGCCCAGGAGTGGCTCATCCAACGGCACCGACCACTCACCTGGGAGGGCATCGGCGGCAGGGGTGCCCCTGGATCTCCATGGGGTGGGACAGGCAGGCTGCAGCTGTGGTCTGCACTGTGCTGAGAGTGGGAGCCAGGGGCACTGGGAGTACAGCTTCCAGCCCAGAGATCCAGGGGCACATGCCACCCCCTGACATTGCCCCCCATACTGGGCAGCACCTACCCCAGCCCCAGCCCACTGCTCCCCCACCACCATGAGGGGCACTGCCCTGCCCTTCCCTCCCTTCTCCCTTTTCACCACACCAGACTTACCAGCTGCACGCAGCTCTCCACCTGCTGGGCTCCTGTCCTTGCTGCCTGCATGCTGGCATTTCCTGGCCAAATTATCAGCCACACCAGGCCAATTTCCAATATAGTCAATTTGCTTTATATCAGTGCCAATCCGATATCAAAACAATGTATCGGTGTACCTCTAACAGAAAAGGACCAGACCTTGAGGGAAATACTCCCAGCCCCACTTTCTAGACCCCTACCAACAGTTCCCTAACCTTGCCCAACTCTTTATCTTAAGTAAGAACCTACAACATTTGCAATTTCGCTGCTTTTTCAGATTCTGTGAAGTCCAGGCAATGCCTGCAAAATCCAGGAGGGGGGAGAAGGGGGAACTTACAGAAAAGAAAATACAGCAGCCCAATGGGACAGGTAAACAGGGGAGGGGCTGCCCGCTTGAAGTGCTGCAGGCAAGACAGCTGCTACTCACTGACTGGCTGCGAGCGCTGCCTGTCCTATGGTCCCACAACCAGAGGTGTGTGGGAGCCACTGCACTCTGCCTGCAAAATGGCTGCCCAGACCTGTGTCCTGCTTGTGAAATCTGGGGGGTGGCCTCTGTGAATTAGGCAAGTCTCTATCATAAGTAAATTTCCTGTTGATGAGCAAGCACCTAACAGGACCCAGGCCTACCTTAACAATAAATACAAGACCTGCCATGACATCTCCACTGCCACAAATCAAAAGCCATGGATCATGCACATGTTTATCACCAGAATGGGGTATACTTCATCCAGTGCACCAAATGCCCATGGCAATTGTGTGGGTAAACGGACGAGAGAAAAAACAACAACAACAAAAATCTACTTCATTGAGTTTTTATTGAATCTCTCCTGCCTACCCAATTTCTCTTATCCCGTTTTTGTTTACATACAAAGTTTTACAAGAGCTTATATTATATTACATCTACTATTTAACTCTGCTGTATCTTTCACCCCAGAGGCCTGAGGAAGGGTGCATGAATACCCTAATTCTTACCTATATCTATCCCATCCATGCAGTTGGTCCAATAAAAGATACCTCACACATTTCCTGGACCATCACAGCAACATCAAATCAACCCTACCAAGGACAGATAAGCTAGTCCAGGAGGAGTAAGTTTAGTTATTTTCCTTGGAAGAGGCCTTTCCTTATTACGAGCAGTATACATTGCAAGTTAAACTACTGATAAGTGGCTTCCGTTGAATATTCCCATTTTTAACTACAGGCAAATTGGGCCATCTGCCCAATAAGAAAGAATACCAGAAACACTTGACACTCAAATTCCTGGCAAACATTTATTTATTTTTATATTATTTATTTTAATATATTTCATGGATGGCTTACCACAGAGTCCAATATATCGGCACAAGGAAAAAAGCAAACCTAGTTCTTCTTAAGTGACCATGACTTTTACATTCCCTTCATGTTTAAAAACCACCCTGCACATGTGCATATATACATACACACAACAATCCACTTTCAAGAATCAATGGGAAAAGCAAGAAAGTGAAATTCATGAAAAATAAATGCAATGCACAAAATATCAATAGGAAGTGTTACCCATTTAAAATTTAAAGCTTGTCAGTCACCATACGGCGAACCCAGGTAATCAGGCAAAACAATCAACGTGTAGGAATATGTTAGATCGATCATCATCAAGTTGAATCATCACTGCGCGTCTTGAAATTCTAGCTCTGAATTTTCTACCAATGATACACGTGCATACACGCAAGAACCTTATGTATTTTGGTGTTTGATTTTTATCTTTTTAGGCAGTATCTTCAACTTCATATGAACACAAGATGTCCCATCTTCATTTTTTTTTAAGTGATGATAGACTTACAGAATCAGATTTGTCCAGATTACCCTATAACTGAGACAAATTTTCTTTCAATGGAGGCTTGGGGAAAAAAAAGGAAAAAAAAAAAAACCATGCACCCAAATTATGTTAATTACCTTCTATGCAGCAGCCCCTTCCTGGTACTCTTTGAGTACAAAAGTCACTAAATTTCTCAAGTTACACAGAACATACTCCTCAGAGCTGTCCAACTGGTGGCCCAGGGCTGCCACATGTGGTCTGCAAGGGGTTGATACTGCCCCAAAGATCCCACCAGTCTACCTGACATCCCTGGCACCTGCTGCAGCCAAGGTCTCAGAGCAGGGGTAGGCAACATTTTTGGACAGAGTGCCAAAAAACACCTGCAACCAACTCATAAGATGTTGGTTGGCGTGCTGAGGCAGACTGTGTGGGAAACCATGAAGAGTCTGATCCTTGGCATGGAAGGGTCTGCACTGCCATGCCATCTGCCCAGAGGCACACATACCAAGCAAAATGCCTTTGTGTGCCACACTCTGGCACCCGTGCAGGGGGTTGCCTATCCTTGTCTCAGAGCTTCCCTTTTCCTTCCCACTCCCAGCTTCCAGCACCTGCCCCACAGGAAGGTGTAACACAGCAGGCAAAGCCCAGGGCCTGGTGCAGCAGGGGGGGCACAGCAGGTGAGCTGTCTGCTACAGCTATGGGCCCTGTCTTTTACTGCTGATGCTCCTGCTGGTGTGGCCCACATAGGGTGCAGCCCCCTGACTGCTTTGAAGTCTAAGAGAAACCACATTACAATTTCAGTCTAAAAAGATATGCAAAGAAAATTGCAATTTAAACAAGCATCCTCTGTGAAGCACCCGAGGTCTGTTGGGCTGCAGGAGCCAAGCAGCAGGCCAACAGCATTGAGACGGCTGCCCTCAAGTTCACAGCCTGCTAAGTTTCTTCACAGGCCCCTGTGAAATACCCCTAATTGTTCCCGAGCTGAAGGAGGTCGGCTGCCATGTTACTAGTGCAGGGCACTGCCCTTGGCTGACAGCACCTTCAGCCCCACAAGGGAGCAGAGCAGCTCCGGGCCTCTCCACTCAGTGCCAGGGCTGGCGACCCGGGGGCGGGGGCAGCTGAGCCCCACGCCGCGGCCTCCTGCCACCCGGAGCCAGAGCCCAGGGCCCGCGGGGTCCCCCCCAGGCCGGGCAGGCCGCGGGCAGCCAGGGCGGCGGGGCTCCGACCGCGCCCGCCCCAGGCCCCAGCACGCCCGGCGGGGCGAGGGAGGCCGCAGGGCCGGGGGCAGCTCGGCTCCCCCGCGACGAGGAGCAGAGCCGGGCGGGCTGGGGCAGGGTCAGGCCGGCCCCGACGCCCTCGCCCCGGAGGCCCGCTTGTCCTTGCGGGGGGCGGCACCGGCAGCGATCAAAGTTCGAGCGGGCCCGGCCCGGCTCGGCCGCTCCCCCGGGTCGGGCCGCACCCCTGCGCGGGCGCGGGCGGACACAGACGCGGACACGGAGACTGACCTGGCGGCGGGGAGGGGGGGGGCGGGCGGCCGCGGGGGCCGCGCTGCTCGGAGGCGCCGCAGACGGGAGAAGATTCCGGCCGGAGTTTAAAACAAAGAGGCGGAAATAGCCGAGCGGAGCCGAGCGGGGGCGCCGGGCGCATGCGCGCCCCGGTTCGCCGCGCGGCGGAGGCGCTGCCGAGGCGGGGGTCTCTCCTCCCCCCGTGCGCCCGGCGGGGCGGGGCGTTGTTCCCTCAGTCAGCGCCGCCCCCAGCCTGGGTGGGGGCGGGTGATGAGGGGAGCAGTAATGAGGTAGGTGTAGGGTGACCACCTTTGTAAAATATCAAGGTGGGACCCATGCCTCCCCACCCCCTCAGCATGGCCAGAGCAGAACGGGGTGGGGGCAGGTGCGGGTCGCCCGCTGCAGGCTCAGAGCTCCCCACCCTGCTGCCTTTTGCCCCAGGAGCCCAGCAGCAGCAGCAGTGGGCACAACTCCAAGCTGCCGCCACTGCCCCATTGTTGCCAGGTGGGCAGGGGGCACGCCCCCATGGTGGCCTGGGATGAAGAGTAGCAGGGCAAGGAGCCCTGAGCCCACAGCAGGTAGCCTAGTATCTGCCCCCACCCTGTGCACAAACCTAAGGAGCACATACTACACATGCTCCTCTGGGTGGGCAGCAGCAGGAGGGAGCCCCCCTCCCCCACGAGCCATCTGTGACTCTATCCCACTCCCTGGCCTTATGCACTGCCCTAGCTGGGCAATGTCCCTAGCCCCTGCCCCACTCCCTCCCCCTCACCCAGACGTGACTGCAGGGAGCTGCTCTCCATGAGGTCCCACTGTTATTTCCAGCCACATGCATGTTTGCAGGCACACGCATGCAGCATACTCTGCGTCCCACTCATAGCAGCCCCTTGCAGGCTGCAACACTGCCAGCCTGCCAGGGAAAACCCACCATTTCCCATGGATACTTGCACGAAGCTGCGAATCCTGGACAAATGCTGTCCCGGAGTCATGCAGCCTGAGACTGGGACTTGAGATTGCCATTCTGGGACTGTTCTGCCCAATTAGGGATGGGTGTTCACTCTAGGCAGGTATAGTGGGGGGTACACAGTAAATCAGGCAATGCTGGAGCAGTAATAGGGCAGGCACCTTGTCCTTTGCTGCCTGCCCCCCCCACAGCCCCTCTTCCCCCTCCTAGCCACCTCTGATGCCAACAGCTCTAGGCTTGCTCTTCCCCTTCCCCCCTCTGCACTGCTTCTGCCTCCCACTGACCTAGATCCTTTACCCACTTCACCCTGTCCTCCTCACCCACTCCCGCCTCCTTCTTACCTTTGCTTCAGTGCCTGCAGGCTGCAGCCTGGGGGAGCTGATGGCTTGCAACCGGAATGGGGAGCCGATGGCCTGAGTAAGGAAACAACCCAGAGCTGGGTAGGCTTTTGGTTGGGAAACAGGATCTTGGATTTATGTTGAAATTTAAACTTTAGACTGATGGAACAGGTGTGGCTACTAGGGGTGAGGTAGAGGGCTAGAGGTAAACTACATAAGCCCATTTCCCTCAGCCTCTTGTCATAAGTAGGGACCTACCAAAATCACTGTTTCACAAAAATCGGGCACTGCCTGCAAAATCTGGAAAATAACTTACTGAGAAAGCCAAGAGTCCTCATTGCCTGGCAGCCTGACTACACATCCTGCTTAGGGAGAAGGGGGAATCCTAACCCTACCCTCCAGCATATCTGCTACTCTCCTGAGCTTGGTGTCATCCACAAACTTGCTGAGGGTGCACTCCACCCCATCTTCCAGGTCATTGATGAAGATATTGAACAAAACCAGCCTCAGGATCAACCTCTAAGGCACTGTGCTTCATACTGGCCACCAACTACACATGGAGCCATTGATTACTACCCTTTGAGCCCAATGATGCAGCCAGTTTTCTATCCACCTTACCAGTGGCAACAGGGAACACCTTACTAGTGGCTCCCCCATGCATCCCCTGAGAGCACTGGTGCACCCCCTGACAATCTGCACTCCCCACTTAGGTGACAGGCAGGGGGGAATGCCAGCGCCCCCACTGCGAGCAGCAGCCAGGGAGCACAAGCACCGAATGAGGCACCACAACCACTTCCAGGAGTGCCGTGGTCACTTTCAGGACCACAGCAGCCACTTCCTGGTTGGCGAGATTGGCCACAGGGACCACCCTCTGGTCAGCAAGATTGGCCACGGGGGGACTCCTGCCCCCCCCTTCACTGAGGGGGGGCAGTTGACCATGTACCTTATAGTCCATTCCTTGGGTTGCTTGTGAGAATATTCTAGGAGACTGTATCAAAAGCCTTGCTAAAAATCAAGGTATATCACATCCACAGCTCACCCCGCATTCACAGGGCCAGGCATGTCATCAGAGAAGGCAATCAGGTAGGTCAGGCATGACTTGGTAAATCCATGCCAAGTGTCTCCAATCATCATCATCTTTTCCAAGTGTGTGGAAATGGAGTCCTTGGGCACATCTACATGCGCTGTTAATGTGATTTAGGCTTACTGCACAGTAAAATACTGCATATGAAGCCTTCCCCAGGAATGCATGTACATATGCACACAGTTGGAAGCAGATTTGCTCTTTAGGGAGATCCAAGCCTGCTCCTTCCCTGCTTTGCCCCCTTACAGCAGCCAGGGGAAGCTGCAGGCTCTGGCTGCAGCTGCCTAGGTGCCAAGGGGTTGTGGGGGGCGGCAGGGTGGCGCAACAGGCTCAGCCTGGCAAGGGGCACTGTCTTGGGAGCCTGTGGCTGGTGTGCCATGGACGCTCCCTGCCCTTCCCCGCCCCCCCCAGCAGTGGACAGAACACCATGTCTGCAAGGCACCTGCAGACCACCTCCTCCCACCCCACTCAGTAGGGCACCTGGGCAGCCATCAATGGACCCCAGGCCCACAAAGCAACCTCAAGACTACACATGCTACAGACATTTTGAAGCAATGGTATTTCCCTCCCCAACAACTGACCCCATCCCTAAGGATCTGATCTTGTGCACGCCACTGGCAAAGGCAGTGTATGCAGAGGGCACTAGCCAGTGCTGGTGGCAACCTTAGAGGCATATCCCCGGTGGCAGCTGGCACTTTTCCCCCAAGTGCCAGGAGAGAGATGCTCTTTGTGAGAGTTTCCAACATTTAGAGATGACATTCACTGTGCTCAGGGGCTGTACAGCCTGACCTCAAAATCAGGGGTCACATGTGCACAGATGCCCAAGGACCATGATAAGTTGACTGGGTGGTCCCTGCCACAGGTGGCTGCCAGCTAAACCTTCTGTCCCCACTCCCTCCAAGGGGGCAGGTGGCTCACTTGGCACTTGCCACAAGTAGCCTGTCTTCCCAGTCCCCTTCCCAAGCTGGGTAAGAGCTGGCTCCTGCCAGCAGCTGCCACGACAGCTTCCTCTGCAAGCCAGGCAGTTCGCTTCTGCAACACCAGGCCCACACTACCCTGGGTCAGGAGGTGAGGAGCTCCCAACAGGCTCGGACTGAACTGACACCCCTGCCCCCAGCCCTGTGGCAGCCCTCTCTGGAGAGGTGGTTGGGACCCTGGCCCAGGCCCAGGCCACATGTGGCCTGTGCCCCAAGTATGCCCTTGCTGAGAGTCCCCCAGATATGCCATGTCAAGCTGAGGAGCGCCCCACGCACTGTGCCCTGCTGCTGCTGGTCACCATTGTGTCCCAGACACAGCTGAGAAAGTGGCACAGGGGCCTGAGCTTCAACAGCACCCCAGGAAAGCCCGCGCTTCCCTGTCACATTTGGTGCTGCCTGGAGGGATATCTCTGCCTGCACTACGAGTCCCTGACCCTTGTGCCCAAAGAGGAGATCACTACTGCCATTGGCCAGTTTTTGTGCATGTGACAGGCCCCTGGCTGCCTAGCTAAGCCACTCAATAAATGTTCTGCACTACCTCCCGCCTCCCTGTGTATTGGCAGGGGGAGCTAACCCAGGCAGGGTTAGAAAGGGCTCCCCTCCCCACCATGTTGGGCCCCTGGCTCCAGGCATGAACGACTCATGCCCCCGGCAGCTGGGGCACACGGCAGCAGGAGCATGAAGGTGGCAGTGGGAGCATGGCAGCAGTAAGCAGGGGAGCTCCCACAGATGCCACCAGCGTTGTTGGTGGGGAGGGGTGGCAAGTCCCCACCAAGGGTTGGGGACCACCGCCACCAGCAGCAGCGGCGGCAGGCAGCAGGGATTGCAGACCACCTACAGATGCTTCTGGCGGTGTCAGCAGCACACCGATACTCTCAGGGGGTGCACATGCACCCGCATGCACCCCCTACATATTGCCCCTGGCTCCAAGCATGCAGCCCAGGCATGAATGGTTGTGGGAGGCACCAGTCAATCTCAGGGGGGCATGTGCCCCCCATGTTCCCCCTACACATTGCCTATGAGTCCCAGAGCAGGTGGGTGAGCTGGTGCAGGCACAGATGGCTGTGGTGCCCCCTCTTCCCCACCCCCCCAGTCCTCTTCCCTTTGCAGGACTTACTGGATAGGGGACTCTGGTTTAAGTTAAACCAGAAAGGGGGCTGGGACAGACACTGCATAAACCAAATGTCTGACCCAAATCAGTTAAGTCTGATACTACATTCAACCAGGTTTATCTCAAATCAGTTTTAGCCATTTTCAAACTGGTTTATGGTCCATGAACATCTGTTCTGTTACAGGTTTAAACCAGTTTCTGATCACTTAAACCAGTTTGTGTGTAATAGTAGTAGTAGCTAGAGTCGGAAGGGACCTAGGTAGATCATCTAGTCCGACCCCCTGCCTTGGCAGGAAAGAGCACCGGGGTCAGATGACCCCGGCAAGGTGTTCATCTAACTTCCTTTTAAAAATCCCCAGGCTAGGAGCCTGCACCACTTCCCCTGGAAGCCGGTTCCAGGCCCTAGCCGCCCTGACTGTGAAGTAGCGCCTCCTAATATCTAATCTAAACTTACCCTCCGCCAGCTTGTGACCGTTATTCCTGGTCACTCCTGGCAGCGCACGGGGGAACAGGGACTCCCCCAATACCTGCTGATCCCCCCTGACCAGTTTGTAGCAGGCCACAAGGTCCCCCCTTAACCTTCTCTTGTGGAGGCTAAACAGGTTCAGGTCCCATAGCCTCTCCTCATAAGGCCTGCCCTGCTGACCCCCGATCATACGAGTGGCCCTCCTCTGAACTCTTTCCATATCGTCCACGTCCCTCTTGAAGTGTGGCGCCCAGAACTGGACGCAGTACTCCAGCTGCGGCCTGACCAGTGCCGCATAGAGGGGGAGGATCACCTCCCTGGACCTGCTCGAGATGCATCTGTGGATGCATGACAGGGTACGGTTGGCCTTCTTGACTGCCTCCCCACACTGCCGGCCCATGTTCATCGTGGAGTCAATGACGACTCCAAGATCCTTTTCCGTCTCCGTGCTGGCAAGAGGGGAGTTCCCCAACCTGTAAGTGTGGTGCCGGTTCTTCCTCCCCATGTGCAACACCTTGCACTTATCAGTGTTAAACCCCATCCTATTCTCATCCGCCCACCGTTGCAACCTGTCAAGGTCAGCTTGTAGCCTATTGCACCCTTCTAGTGCACCCACATCCCCCCACATCTTAGTGTCATCAGCAAACTTGAACAGGGTGCTTTCTACCCCATCATCCAAGTCACTGATGAAGATGTTGAACAGTGCGGGCCCGAGGACCGAGCCCTGCGGAACCCCACTGCCCACGTCCTTCCAGGTTGAGAAGAACCCATCCACTACCACCCTCTGGGTGCGGCCCTCCAACCAGTTGGCGACCCATTTGACTGTGTGGGCATCGACACCACAGTCTCCCAGCTTTTTGATGAGGACAGGGTGAGAGACAGTGTCGAAAGCCTTCCGGAAGTCCAGAAAGACTACATCCACAGCAACCCCTGCGTCTAATGATTTGGTGACCTGATCGTAAAAGGCCACCAGGTTGGTCTGACAAGACCTGCCACTGATGAACCCATGTTGGTTGCCCCTGAGCATGCATTCCCCCGCAAGGCCCTCCTGGATGTGTGCCAGGATAATTTTTTCAAAGAGCTTACCCGGGATTGAGGTAAGACTAACTGGCCTGTAATTTCCCGGGTCCTCTTTTTTTCCCTTTTTGAAGATAGGGACCACATTGGCCCTCTTCCAGTCCTCCGGCACCTCACCAGAGCACCACGAGTGCTCATAGAGCCGCGCCAGGGGTCCCGCAATGACCTCGGCCAGTTCCTGTAGAACCCTAGGGTGAAGATCGTCCGGACCAGCGGACTTGAACACGTCCAGCCTCTCCAGAAGTACCCTAACTAACTCCTCGCTAACCCCTGGCCCAGGCGTGTCTCTCCCGGGGCCCGAGGGGGGCCCAGCAGGGAGGTGGCTGAACTGGTCCCTACTTAGGAAGACAGAGGCAAAGAAATCGTTAAATATGTTAGCTTTATCATCTGGCGTGATGACTAAGTTGCCCATCGTGTCCCACATTACCCGGGACCCTCTTTTTACCCCCTATGTATTTGAAGAAGGACTTCTTATTGTCCTTAATCCGGGAAGCTAGTCCTATCTCCATCTCTGCCTTGGCCCTCCTGACTGCCCCCCTACATCCTCGGGCAACTGTAACATAGTCCCTAGCCTAGGCTGCCTCCCCCATTCAGTAGGAGTCCACACTTTCCCTGATATTTCTTTTTCTCTAGAGCTCTTTTAAAAATTTCAGTACTTCATCTATTAACAAAAAAAGTTATAACAATAAAAAGAGCACAGACTAGCAAGCATGCTATTGCTATACCCCAAATCACTGTTTTAAAAAAAAAGAGAATCACACATTTGCTATGCTGCCGCCTGTATTAACACAGAAACACCATCTACAAAAAGCATTGAAAACAGGTACTAGAGTCTTCGTATGTAAAAGTGCCACTCTTGGTTTCAAATGCATAAGCAATATTTTATTTACTAAAATGGGTCCTTAAAATAATATTTATTAAAATACTACCCCAAATTAATATAAATTCTAGAGTTTTTGAGAAAACCTAAGATGAAAAACAAAATTTCAGATTTCACCAGGATTCTCAGGAAATCCTAGACCAGTAGACATCTTATTTAAATATTATTTTTTCCCCTCACCTTTAACATAGCAAACCTGCCAGATAGGGAATCTTAGTGAATTTGCTGCATAGTGTTCAACTGACAGGACAGCTAGGTCAGATAACCTTTCTTGTCCCATCAAAGACCTTAGGTAGTTTTTAACTAATTTTAATTTACTAAAGACTCAGCAGTAGCAATAATTATGGGCAATGTCAAAAAAATGCTCAAGGCGATTTCCATATTAAAATTAGGCTACCCCAGAGATCTTGGCCTGCCCCGCCTTAAAAGCTTGCCTTGCTTGCTGGTCACCGGAGAAGCCAAAGGTTTGAAGATACTCCTTGAAACCATCTTGTTTTTCTCTTAGTTCTTGCCACCACAGAATGGCTGAGCTCAGGGGCAGCAGGCCTAGTTTGCTTATAAGTGGATTCCAAATCTAAAGCAGTCATTTCTTTCCCTCTTGCTATTTGCAACGGCGGCTTTTAAAAGCCTGGGGGAGTTGATCATGTGCCGCTGCTATTTGTCCCTGGGGAAACACACATGCATGCTCCTCTGTATGTGCATGTAACAGGTTGACCTCCCCAGCACCATCTTCCCTGGTAATCCACGCCTTACGTGAGGCGCCCTTGGAGTCTTCTTTGGAGTTCTTATGTCCCACCTTCTACTCTCCTGCCATGTCTTGATGGAAATTATTGTTTCATAGATTTCATAGACATTAGGGCTGGACGGGACCTCGGGAGATCATCGAGTCCAGCCCCCTGCCCAAAGGGCAGGAAGTCAGCTGGGGTCATAGGATCCCAGCAAGATAAGCATCCAATTTACTCTTGAAGGTGTTCAATGTAGGTGCTTGAACCACCTCCGCTGGCAGGCTGTTCCAGACCTTGGGGGCTCGGACAGTAAAGAAATTCTTCCTTATGTCCAGCCTGAAACGGTCTTGCAGGAGTTTGTGACCGTTCGACCTCGTCATCCCTTGGGGCGCTCTGGTGAACAGACGTTCCCCCAGATCCTGGTGGTCACCCCTGAGAAACTTATAGGTGGCCATCAGATCACCCCTGAGCCTGCGCTTTTCCAGGCTAAAGAGTCCCATGGCTCTCAGCCTGTCATCGTAAGATCTGTTTTCCTGACCTCTGATCATGCGCGTGGCTCTCCTCTGGACTCTCTCAAGCTTCTCCACATCCTTTTTGAATTGTGGGGCCCAAAACTGGACGCAGTACTCCAGCTGCGGCCTCACCAAGGCCGAGTACAAGGGGAGAATGACGTCCTGGGATTTGCTCGAGAAGCATCTATGGATGCACGCCAGCATTTTGGTCGCTTTACTAGCCGCAGCATCGCATTGCAGGCTCATGTTCATCTTGTGGTCAATGATGACCCCCAAGTCTTTTTCTTCTGTAGTGCTAACCAACGTAGCACTGCCGAGCCTATAAGGGTGCTGCAGGTTTTTCCTCCCAAGGTGGAGAACCTTGCATTTTTCGGTGTTAAACACCATGAGGTTCTCATCTGCCCATTTGCTGAGCTTGTCCAGGTCAGCCTGGATCACCCGCCTATCTTCTGGCGTGGATGCTTTGCCCCAAAGTTTGGTGTCATCGGCGAACTTGGCCAGTCCACTCCTGACTCCAATGTCCACATCATTAATGAAGATGTTGAACAGTATGGGTCCCAGGACAGAGCCTTGAGGGACCCCACTGGTTACAGGGCACCATGATGAGTGACTGCCATCAATCACAACCCTCTGGGTCCGACCACGAAGCCAATTTCCCAGCCAGCGGATCGTGGTGGAGCCAAGGCCACAACTGGGCAGTTTGGCCAAGAGGTGATCATGGGATACCAGATCAAAAGCTTTTTTGAAGTCAAGATATATGACATCAATCTCTTCTCCCTTGTCCAGGTGATAGGTCACCTGGTCATAGAAGGAAATGAGATTGGTCAAACAAGACGAACCCACAACAATGTGTTCTTGCGAGCGGGAAACTGCCTATTGTATTTTGTATGTTGGGGCCTTTTGCCTAGATGGGCCTGACCCCTGTCTTTCTCTAGCTAGGCCTCCCCATCTAAAACCCATCAAACAGGGTTCGACTCTGAGGCTCTAGCCTTTTCCAGTGTCTTGAGCTCCGATCTGAAGCGTGACCCCAAGGCAAGGCCACCGGCCCCACAGCCAGGGGGGCTGCAAATTCAAGGCCAGGGGACAGTCCCGAACTCGCCCTCTCCCAGTCAAAACAAACAAACAAACAAACAAACAAAAAATCACATCTCAGGTGCACCAGGCCTTCCCAGCCTTTCAAGATTGTGCCTTCAGGCACCGGTGTCGGCGCACCCCAAAATCCTGCACCCCCATGGGCTCCAGAGCCTTGCTACCCCCAAAAGCCGTGCCCTTGCTGGTGCCGGGGACCCCACTCCGCAGTGGACCCCAAAAATGAGGTCTCCTCCTTCCCCTAATAGTCTCACCTAAACCACTGGTGTTATTCAATAATCAAAAAGGGAAAAATAAACAATCCCGTCTGTGCGTAGTAACTGCCACTGGCAAATATGATCAAGAAAAGCAGCATGTCAGGTTACATTCGCTGGCTTCGTGCTTCAGCTCCCCACCATTGGCTACAGTCCTTGCTGTGGTCTCTCCACGGCTTCCATAGTTCCTGCCTTTGGACCGCTCATCCAGCTTCTTATAGTCCTGTCCCTTCCAGTCAGCACTCCATGCCCAGAAAGTTCTGGCCTTAAAGGGGCAGACCTGCTTTCTGATGACAGGGCTAGAGTGCCCTGTTACAGACCCCCCTCTCTTCTCTTTTGTCTGGGGTCTTCCCTTCCCCTCTGAGCTCTTTTCCTCTTCAAATTGTCTAGATAACAAAAATCAGCACTTACATTCTTAGTCACTGAACTATGCTCCACCTCAAAGCAGTATGGTTGGAGACTGAGGGCCCATCTCATCAGCCTAGAATTATCGGTCTTCATGCTCTGAAGCCATCACAGTGGGGCGTGGTCTGTAATTAATGTACTTTTCTGACCTAACATAATATCAGAGCATTTCTATGGCCCATTTGATTGCCAAACATTCCTTTTCTATCATCGCATAATTCCTTTCCAGAGGGTGTAACTTTCTACTAATGTATGCTAATGGATGTTCTTCTCTTTCCTCCATTTGAACCAAACCCCCCCCCAATAACACAGTTGGATATATCTGTCAATACCATAAATGGGTTGTTGAAGTCTGGCGTATATAGTAGTGGCTGCGTGCACAGTGCCTCCCTCACCTTTTGAAATGCTGCTTCTGCTTCTGGTGTCCATCTCACTTTGGTTGGAGCCACTGCCTTTACCATTATGGTTAAAGGCACCACTAAGTCTGCGAAATGAGGGATGAATTTCCTGTAACAATTTTCCATTCACAAAAAGGCCCTCACTTGTCTCTTTGTTTGTGGAGTTTGATACTTCCTTATTGCCTCTACATTGCCCAATACTAGTCGTACCTTCCCACTTCCTACCTGGAACCCAAGGTACCGTGTTTCTTCCTTTCCAATCGTACACTTCTTTGGGTTGGCGGTTAACCCCACCTTCCTTAAGTCCTGCAATACTGCCCACAACACTTAAATGCCCTGGCCAATCTGCGGTATACACAATAATGTCATCTATATACATCGCAGTGTAGCCCCCATACGGAGCCAGGATTCTGTTCCTTAGCCACTGAAATGTCGCAGCAGCCCTCTGCAATCTGAATGGCACGCGTCAGAAATTAAATAGGCCCCATAGTGTGGTAAACGCTATTTTTTCTTGGTCCTCAGGTGCTAAGGGGACCTGCCAATAGCCTTTCGTTAGATCCAACGTGGAGATATAGCTAGCTTGCCCTATATTCTCCACCATTTTGTCCATCCTCGGCATTGAATAAGCATCAAACTTGGCCACCACGTTTACTTTTGGGAAGTCAATACAGAGCCTAATTTTTCCATCTGGTGTCGGCACAGCCACAATGGGACTGCGCCACTTGCTTCAGGACTCTTGTATTATGCCTTTCTCTAGCATCTTCCCAAGTTCCTCCTTTACCTTGGAGTTGTTGTGGGATTTGCCTCCAGTTCTCATGGATCACCTGGCCTGGAGGGGTCCTCCCCCCCAAGCCTCCCTGGGGACCTCTTGGAACACGTCTCCATATTCCCTCACTAGTTCCCTTGCCTGCTGTCTCTGCTCTTCTGAGAGTCAGGGAGCCACTTCCACTTCACTACCCCCTTTCCTCTCCCTCAGGGAGGGTCCTAGTTTGGGTTCATCTGGTTGGAGGGCCAAGTACAGGCACTCTCGTTCTTGCCATGGCTTCAGCATGTTAATGTGGTATATCTGTTTTTTCTTTCGCTTGTCTGGTTGCTATACATCATAATCTACAGACCCTAGTTGGCATTTTATTTCATAACGGCCTTGCCATCACGCTAGTAACTTGCTCTCCTGATCTGGTAAGAGAACCAGTACGCGGTCTCCTAATTCGAACCTTCTCTCTCGAGCCCCTCAATTGTAATGGGTCACTTGCTGCTCTTGGGACTCCCTCAGATTTCCTAAAGCTTCCTTTGGGCCAACTTAAGTTGTATCACGTATTGAACCAGGTTCTGGTCTTTACTTTGTTGTTCTTCCCAACTTTCTTTAACCAAATCAAGAATTCCTCTTGGTTGCTGCTCGTATAACAGTTCAAAGGGGGAAAAGCCTGTTGAGGCTTGAGGTGCCTCCCATCGCAAACAACAAGGGTGGTAACATCTGATCCCACTTCTGGGGGCTCTCTACCACAAAATTCTTCAGCATCTGTTTCAGGGTCCTGTTAAAATCGCTCTACTAGTCCATCAGTTTGGGGGTGATATACTGTGGTCTTTAGTTGTTTAATGTCCAGTGTTTTGCTCACTCCCTCGAACACATGAGATGTAAAGTTCGTCCCTTGGTCCGTCAACAATTCTTTAGGGAGCCCCACTCTGGAGAATATTTTCAAAAACTCTTCTGCCACCTTGGGTGTAGACACCGCCCGCATAGGTACAGCCTCTGGATACCTTGTCACATAGTCCAGGAGGACCAAAATAAATTGGTGCCCTGCACTGCTTCTAGGCACTGGCCCCACAATATCCATGGCCACCCACTCAAAGGGGACTTCCACCAATGGTAGTGGTATTAACAGAGCTCTTGGAGGACCACTAGGGTCTACTTTTTGGCACATGGGGCAAGATGTGCAGTACTTGTCCACTTCCCGTATTAACCCCAGCCAAAAAAATCTTCCCCTGATGCGAGCCTCGGTCTTGTCTCACCCCAAATGTCTGCCCATAGGGAGTTCATGGGCTACCTTCAGTAGGGCCTTTTGGTATCACCGAGGTACCAATAATTGTATTACTTCCTCTTGCACATGTTTTCCCTGTTCAACTCTCTATAGAAGATCATTCCTCACCTCAAATTGTGGAGTGGTCTGCATCAACTTTGGTCTCAGCACTTCCCCATTCCACTGGGCTAGGTGTTCCTGGAAGCCATACCAAAACCCTTCTTCTCTGCTCTGTTCCAACCTGAAGTGTTCATCCTCCCACAAGTGTGACATGTCCACTTCTTATTCTGCTTCTTTGTCTGATAGAGGTAGTTCAAGCTCACTGGCAAATGCCTCTATAGTATGAGCATCCCCAGATACCACCTCGGACCTCACTGTCTTGCACCCTCCTTTCCCTGCTCCAAGTGGTCTCCAGCTGGGTTCTTCTACCTCTGTAGTCTCCTCAGAGGCATTCCCCCTAGTGCAACTAGGGTAGCATTGTGGGGTACCTCCATTTTTCTTCACCCCTCTCAAACTATATGCCTGAGCTATGACTGTCAAAAGCTCCGGCCAGTCACGTCCCAGCAGCACCGTGTAGGGTAAGTGCTCAGCCACTCTGACCAGCGTTCAGTTTACTTTCTTGTCCACTTCCAGAGTAACCCACACTCAGTCTTGTCTTTACAACTCCCCACACCAACACTGAATGGTGATCTGGTCTGCCACTTCCCTCTCCCCATTTGGTAAGGCATCTCTCCACACTATTGTGTGGGATAAACCAGAATCTAACATAGCCTCTGTTTTCTGTCCCTCAAGCGCACATCTATGGTAAGTATGGGCTGTTCCTCTCTTGGCTCAGTGTAAACCCAGGCACCATACCCACAAATGCCCACAGAGGAGGCTTGGTTCATCAGTATGTCTCTTGCCATCCTCTCAAGCAAGGCCTGCTGTCTTTCTGCAGACCCTGGACCACTTGACACATGAGTTCCAATCCCAGTTGTAGCACCTTTAAATCTGAGATTTGGGTCTGTCCCATCTTCTTCTTGGAACCAGGGGCTCTTTCTTTCATTCGGGTCAACCATCATCTCAGGGTACACATTACCGTGGGAAAATTTCCTGGCTAATGCATCAATGTAACATGTTGCCCACCAGTGTTATTCAATAATCAAAAAAGGGAAAAAAACAGTCCTGTCTGTATGTAATAACTGCCACCAGCAAATATGATCAAGAAAAGCAGCATGTCAGGTTACATTTGCTGGCTTCGTGCTTCAGCTCCCCAACGTCGGCTACAGTCCTTGCTGAGGTCTCTCCACGGCTTCCATAAATTCCCGCCTTTGGACTGCTCACCCAGCTTCTCTGTGGATCTCTCGGAGGCACTCCTTCCCCTTCGGCTGCTGTCCCCTTACTGCCACTCTGCCCAGGTTTTTTATAGTCCTGCCCCTTCTGGTCAGCTGACTAACTGGCCAGGCTCAGCATTTAACCCCTTCCTTACCAGCACTCCATGCCCAGAAAGTTCTGGCCTTAAAGGGGCAGACCTGCTTTCTGATGACAGGGCTAGACTGCCCTGTTACAGTGCCCTATGGGGTTCTCCATGGAGGGCTTTATGGACCATGGGAGTCTCCACATAGTCCAACCAGATGCTGCTGCTGCATGTCATCAGCTATGGCCTGCCTCTAATGGCTGCTTACCTCAAAGGGAAGCAGAGTTGTGCAACCCAGGCTATCTAATGCACTGGGTGGGACATCTTATAAGTTATCAGGTGTGTTTACCAGGATCTGGGGGAACGATTGTTCACCAGAGCGCTGCAAGGGATGACAAGGTCGAATGGTTATAAACTCCAGCAAAACTGTTTCAAGCTGGACATAAGAAAGAATTTCTTTTCTGTCCGAGCCCCCAAGATCTGGAACATCTTGCCATCAGAGGTGGTTCAAGCACTCACATTGAATGCCTTCAAGAGAAATTTGGATGCTTATCTTGCTGGGATCCTATGACCCCAGCTGACTTCCTGCCCCTTGGGAAGGGGATTGGACTCAATGATCTTCCAAGGTCCCTTCCAGCCCTAATGTCTATGAAATCTATGAATCTAGCCTACGATGGAACTGTGGGGCTGCAGGGGGAGGCTTGAGAAACATCTACCAACATGTTGTGCAAAACAGAGCTCCAAGCACCCCTTCACCTGCTCACAGCAGGTAAGCAGTTTGCACAGACCCCTGCTGTACTGACAACCCCAGATCTAAAGCGCCAGGCCTCTCAAAATCATGAGATTAAAAATAAACCAACATTTACAACTTACGTGTTGCATGTTTGTGTTTAAGTTTTGACTTCTGAAGCTTTTCTGCACAGGTAAGTGGGCTCATTTCTTTTTTTTAAAGTAAACTCTAAACACGTAATCATATTCCTTCAGACTACAAACCTGCAAGAAATGCACCAATGTACTGTGCACGAGAATTATCCATACTGGCAGCATTATATGAGGCAAACTTAATAAGTTAATTGCAAATAACTGGTAAGATACATTTCTTGATAGTTCTTTGGTATGAAGTTGTCTGTCAGCTTTTCCATACTGATATTATTATAATGCTGATCCACAGAAGAAACTTCAGGCTGGCTATTCAGACCCCATAGCTTAACCACTCTATTAAGCCTGTCAATTAGCACAACAATGGGCCAAGTGAGAAATGTGGTTTGAACTCATTCTGTATGATGGGAACATTAAGGGTATAGACACACTCACATTTGGAGCAATTACCTTCTAATTGTTACATGTGGACAAACAATACAAACAGTAAAAATGCTCCAGCTTTAAACACAGCTTCATCCATACAAGATTACAATGGCAGGTGTCACGGAGCCACGGAGGTGCCCCGTGATTGTGAGAGTGATTGGCAGAGCTGCCAATCACCCAGGAAGCTCAGGTGCCGGGTTACCAGGGCAACCAGGTGGGTGACATGGCCAGAAGGGGGCAGGGCCCGGCCTTTATAAACAGCTTAGGCCGGAGCCTGACTCACAGTTCCCTTCTGGCTGTCGCAGGAGCAGGAGCAGGAGCAGGAGCAGGAGCAGGAGCAGGAGCAGGAGCTCTGTGGCTGAGCTGAGTGGCCTGAGTTAGTGGTTGCTGCTTTACCACGCTAACCGGCTGCGATGATGCGGGGAACAAGATCACCCTGATGGAAGGTAGGACTGAGAGCCCTGGTGGGGCTTGGAGTTATTGTTAGGCGTGAGGAGCCTCTGTTTATGTTGCAGCCAGATGGCTTGAGGTTATGTTGCAGTTTACACCGGAGGACCAGGTGAGGCTGTAGGGGAGCGAGGAGGCCTCACGGGAGCTCCCCCACAGCTTGGGGGTTCCCAGTACCCAGTAGAGGCGCAGTGCCAGGGGCACTATTGTCGGTGCCAAGGAGGCACCGTATTGCGCCAGGGAGGCGCGGTGTGTGGGGTTACAGACCCCGGCCCATCAGGGCGGTGTTAGGCCTAGCGAGGCAACCAGACCCAGAGAAGGGTCAAGGAGACAGGCACGGCTGCGAGTGCCGGTGCCCCTAGCGCGAGGCGCGCGGTGTCAGCCCTAGAGAGGGCAAGGCCCAGAGCGGGGCCGAGACAGGGCGCGAGGCGCGGTGTCAGCCCTAGAGAGGGCAAGGCCCCAGAGCGGGGCAGAGGTAGAGTGCGAGGCACGCGGTGTCAGCCCTAGAGAGGGCAAGGCCCCAGAGGGGCGAAGCACAGAGGGTGTAGTACAGGCCCCAAAAGGGGGCGAGGACCCAGAGCGAGAGAGAATAACCGGCGATAGTAAGCCGGCCCAAGGGCGCCGAGACTAGGGCGGCGATAGAGCCGAGACTAGGGCGGCGAGAGCGAGCCGGCCCAAGGGCGCCGAGACTAGGGCGGCGAGAGCGTGCCGGCCCAAGGGCGCCGAGACTAGGGCGGCGAAAGCGCTCCAGACCCAAGGCGGAGCCGGCGATTAGCCAGGCGCCGGCTAGAACCCGGCCCAGGGGCGCCGGTATCAAGCGGCGCTAGCGAGTCGGACCCAGGAGGCGCCAGCGAGTAGCTGGGCGCCAGCGTGACAGGCCCCGGGCGTGGGGAACGGGCTAGAGATTGGGGCCCGACCCAAGGAGGCGCCAGGTGGGCGAGGAGCCCCGGGGCCCGAGAGAGAGAACAAGGGCACCCGAGGGGCGAGGGACCATACAAACGTCCCCCAGAACAGCTGCGAGGCTTGGGGTGTGCTGAAGGGGAGGTTTGGAGGCACGCATAGCCCTTAAGGCGGGACGCATATTACCCCAGTCTGGAATAGGGACAGGAACAACAAGACCGTCCACTAGGGAAACTGGCAGCCTCCACATTAGATGTTCAACCATCAAAGTCATGGCGGGCGAGATTCTGAGGGTGCTACGTCACCCTAACGTGACAGTAGGGGGTGCTAGGGGGTTCACGGCCGGCCCTAGCCGCTGCGCCCTCACAGCAGGTACAAAAAAAAAAAAAATTCACAGATCTAAAAGGTGAGGAGGGGGAGGACAGACTACACAGCAACATCTAAACTTGTGCAAGAAATATAACAACATCCTAAGGGGATGTACCATCTGCAACCCTCTGGCTAACACACACAACTCCAAATATGCAATACAACTGTGCAGAAGAATTTCAGAAAAAACTGCAAAACCATCTTCAGCTAACCAGCACTAAAAAAGGATCAACTTAAACAGGACATATGATACTAAACTAAAAAAAATATGTAAACCTGGGAAACATACTTTGCAACAAACCCATGTCCTCTAACAAAAAACTTAATAACATCAATTTAACATAAGAAGCAAAAAAAAAGTGGAATCAGTTGGAGCAACAGGAGCCACTACACAGTCAACCTACCAGCACCCCATGAAAGAATCAAGACAGCAGCACCCAGAACACTAGAATTATTAACCCACCACACAACCCTGAAATAGATACATTTGTCAAAAGCCTGAACACTTGCCTGGAGAAACAATTTGGCAAGATACTGATGTATGTAGAACTAAAGAAAATCTTCCACATACTCCACCTGAAAGAATATTTCTACAACTAGGACACAAGCACCTCTGACCACATTCCTGCCTCAAGTAATAAGACAAACAACCAAACACAACTGAACACCTCCCAGTCAAGGAGTCTAACTGAACCAAAGAACTAGTATTTTGATTTGAAACTGAACAAAAAGTGAATAATCATTTTCCTATCCTACCAAACGTAAGCCAAACCAAAAAATAAATTTGGGTTCAGCCTTTATTAAAACTATATAAAGCTTTTTTAAAATTATAAAAACTATTGGTTTATTCCAACACACAAAAACAAACTAACACATAGACATGAGACTGCTACCAGAAAGGCATGCCTCATAGCTCTGTAATGAGTCCTCAGCATTTTTTTTGAACTTGCAATTTCTAAAATGCCTTTTTGGGGAGGGGAAGGGGGCAAGGGCATTTCTTAGTTTGCATTATTAACAGGCTTTGGGTTAAATGGATGTGAATAGCTGTAAATATATTACTGTTTTATCAATTAGTAGACTCCCATTATGAATCCCTATGGTCTTACAGCTGTTTCCTATTATACTAACCATCTAGGGCAGAGGTGTCCAACCTTTTTAAACGTGGGGGCGGATCATGAACTTTTTAATCACCCAGTGGGCCAGCGAGCCGTATACAAAGACCTCACAGGAAGCGTTATCACATCACCCCCCTCCCCCCAAACGAAAGTACAGTGTTTACTTGTTTTCTGTTGCAGCACCTCAGGCCTCAGAAAACAGCTTGGAGGGCCGCATGGTGGCCTGCATGTTGGACAAGCCTGATCTGGGGCATTTATGCACAAAGTTTTTCCCCATGACATGCTGTAGTTCTGTCACTTTAGGGCAGACTTGATTTATGGAATGTACTCTGCAAGCGAGCTAAGGCAAACTGCACTGTGCCACATGCAGTTGTATAAGCAGCGAAATGCACGTCCGCATGCAGAAAATGGTGGCGGTGCACTTTTGAACTAAAGTTGAGGTGTTTTGAATACCTCCAAGGTGTTTTAGTTCAAAAGTGCGCCACCTCCATTTTCTCAGGGCTGATGTACATTTCACCGATTATACAGCTGGAAGTGTCACAGCACCGGGTGCTTTTCAAAGCGCCTGGTGCTGTGGCACTTACATGTGTAAAAATGCCCTAGTTTCAAATGCCCATTCCCAAAGCTTGTTTAACACTTCATGTAGTTGTCACATTTTCTCTGAACTATAAAGGGAACAGAATGGGAACTGAAAGAGACAAGCCTACAAATGTCAGTGGAGGGAGGAAGATGAATAGGAGCTGCCTGTGCTGGGGGTTTCCTCTGACAAATTACTAAATTAGCAACAAATTAAAACTAAACAAATTACCAACTAGATAGTTTTAGAAGGCGGCATTCACCTTCCGAGGGAAGACTGGTAGTATTCCTTCCCTACTGGTAGTATTCCTTCCCTACTCTTGCAAAACCAACTACTTAACTGCTCAGTGAAACAGCATTAGTGAAATAGTGCATTTAACAGAGGGTCTTCCTGGGGCCAATTAGGAGTTGGTCTGCCCACCTGTTTCTGGGCTAACTGCTTGCCTCTCTTTGGGCTCACCTGCCACACCTTGATGATACATAATGATGGTGTTAATTAGGCGGGAGGCTACCCATTTTTGCAACCGAATGCCAGGGGACACTATCTACAGCTCCAAAACCTCCCCTACACCACAGCCCATGCCTTGCAGATGGTATCCACAGGATAACCTACACCATGACTGGTGCTCCAGGGTCTCACAGGGACTCTCACACCCTCCCTGGAGCAGTGGGTCATTGTACTCAACCTCTAGCTCTTTCTTTCAACCCACACTCGGTCTCCTTGTGGTGAAGGACTTACCAGGGTAAGGACTTACCCCTAACTCTCTGGCTAAGCCCCCTCACTTGGCCTCTGGCCCAAACTATGGCCTTAGGCATCCACAAAAATACCTTGGGCCTCTTCCGTGGGGTTCCTACTATGCCCACTCTAGTGCCTCTATACCATACCCCATCCTGGGGTCTTCTCAGCATCCTCACAATCAACTACTCCCAGGGCTGGCCCTTGCACTGCCTTTCAGGCTTATTCCCAGCTGGGGGGAAAGAGAGACAGAGAGAGAGAGACCCTTTTGCACTTGAGTCACTCCATAGCCTGAGAATATTACAGTTTGTTACAGTGATTGATAACTCATCATGGAGACAAATCAAATCAACAAAATTCTGTGAGAAAATTCTTTACAGGTGACTGTGTCAAAAAAAAAAAATATATATCTATATCTATATCTATATCTATATATCTGTCTGTCTGTCAAGGGAACCAGAGTGCAGTTCAGTTATGTCTGGGAGCCATGCTGCCAATCTGGAAAGGCACATTTAAAAAGACACCATTCTAAGAAGTATGTTTTACTTTGTTTAGAAAATGATGAAATACAGAATAAAATATAACAAACTACAACATATATGCAGTCCTAATGAGCTCACAACCCAAATAAGCCAACTACAACACAAACTACTTTGGATTCCATGTTAACAAAAAAAAGGCAATTACAGTATCACAAAAATTGATGACACTACCTCATTGGATGCCTGCCAAGAACTAGTTACAGTAAATAGAAGATCATCTCAGTTGATGGAAGATTCAGGAGTTCACAATTCCAGAAGGCTTGAGAACAAAACTTACAGTGAATACTGAAAATAAAGACAAAATTTGCCACTCTTGCTACCACCATTTGGGAAGGAACCCAAAGTGAAAAATCAAGTAAAGACTAATTTCATTGAAAATGGATAACATCACACAACTTGGCCAATCACTTTTAGGGATTAACATTCAGTACATTGTTGGAGGACATTGTTCTTAAAACTCTTACAATGAAAGCGAAAACAGAGGAACACTCCTCTAAGTCTATAAAATCACTGATTCTTCAAAGGTACTAGTGTGTAATCACAACAGGACAAATATATAGTATTACAACAGATAATGGATTCATTGAGGCCCAGGAAAATGAGGAAGCAGACCAAGTTCAGAATAAAAAAGAAGCAGAAAATTTATTGTCTAGGGAGGCTTCTCAAAAAGAAGAAGATATGGACCAAGATCATACTACCCTATTTACTCAAATACAAGACAAGTTTACCCCCCCACCTCATTAGCATGGGGAATAATCTTATAATCACATACAAGGAAACCTCACTAAATACAATGTCTATCACTAAACTCCTGCCAAAAGCAGCAGCATATGCTCAGCAGTGGAAACCAACTATGAAATTGATTAAATGCATCCAATACTGAGCATGACTATAAAACACAGGGCCTACATTGGCCAAACATGGATGGAAACACCGCCCCCTTTTTTTTTTTTGGTAAAAATAAGTTGTGTGTGTGTGTGTGTGTGCATGCGCGCGCGCACGCACGCGCACACCTAGTACACTTTTCTACACATATATACCTGTGTATATACACCTTCTAGTACACATGCATATAAGTGTACTAGAAGGTGTACACACACACACACACACCTTCTAGTACACTTTTCTTCCCATACCTTAACTCACCCAACAAAACCCATAAACCCGTTACAATACTTGCACCCGTGGACCCGCGCTCCCACACAAAATGCCTGCAGGCCTCCCTACCCTGTATATAGTCTCATAGTCTACACCTCAGTTACTGGGTGCCAAGTATCAGTTTAGTCGTTGTCACTGTCATTCCCACTGGAAGATCCACTGTTGCTGTCACTGCTGCTGTCCTAGTCAATGCCTCCAGATCTGGTTATCTCATCATCTTCATCATCCTCCCAGTCGGGTTATGAGGCACTACAGGGATTTGGGAGCGGGGCTAAAGGGTCTGGGGGGCACAGGTGGTGTTCTCGTCGATCCTACCAGTCTTGGGGTATATGGTGAGGAGGGAGAGGAGGATCCATATAGTTAACCAAAGACTGCGGCGCTGGTGTCATCAGGAAGGCTTTGGCTTCCATGACCACAGCCCGCTCTATGGCAAGAGAGGCAGTGAGCTGCTGGGAAGAGATGGCCTCCACCTCTCTCTGCTGGGGAGGAGGTTCTTCTCAGCCAGACTGGCTGACCTGCTCCACCAGGCTTTAAACTAAGCCGGCTGGGGGACAGGGGGACGGAGGGACTACCACCACTGCTGGCCTGCTGAGCAACCCTTGCAAAGCCAGCAGTCCAAGGCACTTAAGGGAGCCCACCCCACCACAGCCCTTTTACAATCTGTGGGCAAGGCAAGAGCCCCCAAGGAGACACTTGCCTGCCTGTACACAAATGTCAGGAGCTTGGGGAATAAGCAGGAGGAACTTGCTTAATGCAAATAACCCCCTGGGTTAAAATCTGTGGGGAACACAGCACAGGGGACACAATGGTAGGAGTCTACTACAGACCTCCCACTCATAGTCAAGAGCTTGACCAGGAGTTCGCCCGGGAACTGGCTGAGGCCGCATGCTCCAGGACCATGGTTGTCATGGGTAACTTCAATTACCCAGACATCTCCGAGCGGTCACAAAGCTTCTTACTGTGCATGGATGAACTCTACCCAACTCAAGAAGTCTATGGGTCAACAAGAGGTAAAGTACTGCTTGACCTGGTACTGGCTACTGGGGATGACCTAATCAGCAACCTCTCGGAGGAAAGGCAGCAAGAGGGTACGGCAGTCCCCCTGGCTTTCCAGGGATCTAGCAGACCTCCTGAGGCTAAAAAGAAAGGCCTACAAAGGATGGAGAATGGGATTCACCTCCAAGGAAGAATATTCTGCACTGGTCCAATCCTGCAGGGAGCAAACCAAGAAAGCCAAGGCTATAACTGAACTCCAACTAGCTTTGAGTAGCAAGGACAATCAAAAATCCTTTTTCAGGTATGTGGGGAGCTGGAGGAAAAGCAAGGGCAACATTGGACCCCTGCTAAACCAGATGGGACAACTGATGCCCAGGAAAAAGCCAACCTATTAACTAGGTACTTTGCATTGGTCTTTCAGCCGTCCTATGGGACGCCCATGCCCACCATGGGACAAGGAGGTCCGGGTGAGGGTGATCCCCTGCCCTCCGTCAAAGGTGACTTTGTGAAGGAACACCTTGAGAGGCTAGACACTTTCATGTCAGCCAGTCCTGACCATCTGCAACCCAGGGTGCTCAAGGAGCTGGCTAGCAACATAGCCCAGCCCCTGGCATGGATCTTAGAGACCTCCTAGTGCTCTGGTGTAGTGTCCAAAGACTGGAAGAAGGCCAATGTGGTTCCTTTTCTTCAAGAAAGGGAGGAAAGTGGATCTGGCTAACTATAAGCCCATCAGCCTGACCTCTATCCCGGGGAAGGTCTTAGAAAAGATTATCAAAGAGGCCATTCTTAATGGGCTGGCCAACGCCAACATCCTGAGGGACAGCCAGCACGGGTTTGTTGCAGGTAGGTCTTGCTTGACTAATCTCATTTCCTTTTATGACCAGGTGACCTATCACCTGGACAAGGGAGAAGAGATTGATGTCATATAGCTTGACTTCAAAAAAGCTTTTGATCTGGTATCCCATGATCACCTCTTGGTGAAACTAGCCAGTTGTGGCCTTGGGTCCACCATGATCTTCTGGCTTGGAAATTGGCTCTGTGGTCAGACCCAGAGGGTAGTAATTGACAGAAGTCTATCATCATGGTGTCCTGTGACCAGTGGAGTCCTCCAAGGCTCTGTCCTTGGACCCATATTGTTCAACATCTTCATTAATGATGTGGACATTGGAGTCAGGAGTGGACTGGGCAAGTTTGCCGATGACACCAAACTCTGGGGCAAAGCATCCACGCCAGAAGATCGGTGGGTAATCCAGGCTGACCTTGACAGGCTCAGCAAATGGGCAGACAAGAACCTGATGGTGTCTAACACTGAAAAATGCAAGGTTCTCCACCTTGGGAGGCAAAACCTGCAGCATTCTTATAGGCTTGGCAGTGCTACGGAAGAAAGAGACTTGGAGGTCATCATTGACCACAAGATGAATATGAGCCTGCGAAGTGATGCTGCAGCTAGTGAAGTGACCAAAATGCTGGCTTGCATCCATAGATGCTTCTTGAGCAAATCCCAGGATGTCATTCTCCCCTTGTACTCGGCCTTGGTGTGGCCACAGCTGGAGTACTGTGTCCAATTTTGGGCTCCACAATTCAAAAAGGATGTGGAGAATCTTGAAAGAGTCCAGAGAAGAGCCACATGCATGATCAGAGGTCAGGAAAACGGACCTTACGATGACAGGCTGAGAGCCATGGGGCTCTTTAGCTTGGAAAAATGCAGGCTCAAGTGTGATCTGATGGCTACCTGTAAGTTTATCAGACATGACCACCAGGATCTCGGGTATGTTTGCTGATGACGCGGTCGAACGGTTATAAACTCCTGCGAGCCCATTTCAGGCTGGACATAAGGAAGAATTTCTTTACTGTCCAAGCCCCCAACGTCTGGAATAGCTTGCCATCGGAGGTGGTTCAAGCACCCACATTGAACACCTTCAAGAGTAAATTGGATGCTTATCTTGCTGGGATCCTATGACCCCAACTGACTTCCTGCCCCTCAGGCAGCGGCCTGGACTCAATGATCTTCTGAGGTCCCTTCCAGCCCTAATGTCTATGAAATCTATTTGCAAGCTTTCAGGGGCACACACCCTTCATCAGGCATAGGAGAGAGCAGTGAAAGTATAAGTTCTCCTAGGCAGAAATGTAAATTTATATTTCACAGGAGAGCTAAAGGTGTGGTAAAGTCTCCTGTTTGAAATAGTTTGTTTTGTCCAGGTTAGGTGTGGAGAAAGGTTGAAGAAGCCTTTTTACCTCAAAGTTGTCTGGGAGCAAGCAAGATGTAGAAGTATATTTTCTTCAGGTTATGATGTTTCATATTTCACAGAACAGTGGAAAGATGGAAAGCCTTTCTGCACGGGAATTTCTTTTGTGGTGAGGTATCTGCCCATCTCTGTGAGATGCAAATTTGCTCCAACGATGACAAGAGCCTGATGTTAGCATATTAGGTGGTAAAATCTTTCCTTCTTGTAAAATCATGAACTTTTACAATTTCTGCTCTCTTTGATGCAGATGGGTGTGCACGCCCAAAAGCTTGCAAATAAATAAGATAATTTGCTTGCAAATACCTAGTTGGTCTAATAAAAGATATCAGCTCTTCCACGAGTTTTTATTCCTGTTATCAAAGAAGGCGCATCTTGCTTCTTTGTTAGCTGGTGCACACACTGTGAGTAGTTCAAAAGCACTTTCATTTGCATCTAGTGAGGCTTGTAACAGCCTGTCTGCAAGTATTTCTTTGTGCTGTAGGTGGTGCCCGGTGTTTTCTTTTAGCAGTATTGCTACCCTGGCTGTTCTATTCTCCTCCGACCAACTCCACATGGCTGTTCCATGCAGCCAGCATTTGGAAAACAAAGAGCTGTTGGTGGTACTAAGGAGCCCACATTCCTGCCAGCAAATAATGTCCACTTCCATCTGTTCCAGGGTTTGTAACACCTGATCCCATTTTCCTAGTCCTACAAAGCTTCTCACATTATGTTGATTCATTTCATTGCACTTCCTGTGTAAAGAGGAGGGGGACTATCTGGAACCTCATTTTCTGTCCTGGATTCAAACTTTGCTTTTTTCTTTCATTTCCTGGGTCTGTGCGTTTTTCCTGTCTAAGGGCCTCCTTAGGTCTCCCTATAGAGCCCATCTGACTGGTCTCTATTTCCCCTTTTCTCTTGCTCTTTTGTTTGTTTTCTTTAACCAGGATCCAGTCATACCCCTCCAGGGTATCAAACCAGGAAGGAGGCTCTTGGGTTTCAGCATTGCTCCCTTCCTTCCCCTCCCCTTGAGGGGCTTTCTCCCTGAGTTTGAGGTTTCCTCTCTTCTCTCCTTTGATTCTTTTGTTTCTCCCCCTTCCTCCTTTTGTTCCTTTCCTAGGACTGTCAAATTTTCAATCAATTGCTTTAGCATCTTGATGTTCTTCTACATTCTGGGAAAATATGTGGGCTCTGGATCAGAGGGATTTTTTCCTCCTGTTTTCCACTCCTTTCCTTCCTGTTCCACCTCATCCTCACTCACTGTTTCTGTTCTGTCCTGGACCTCTAGCTCAGAGGTAATGGACTACAAATCATCCCCCTCCTCTTGCTTTTCTGTGTACAGGCAACCCCTGCTTGATGCTTTTTTGCTTAGTGCTGTTTTCGCTATAACACTCTTTTTAAATTGATACCTGATTTCACTTAGCACTCAGCAAGTTTCATTATAATGCTTGCAGTTGCCATCTTGGGTCATTAAAAACAATTGCGGTCGCCATCTTGGATCATCAAATATTTTGTTTCACTTAACGCTCGGTTTTTCAGGAACCAATTAAGAGCGTTAAGCAGGTGTTGCTTATATTCCTTTCCCCATGGGCATTTCCTGAAGTGGTGTCCCTCCTCCCCACAAAGATTACAATGCTTTTCTTTGTTGCAACTTTGCTGTCTGCAACCAGACAGTGCAAATCCCACAGACTCTGTTTTGCAGTCCCCCTTAGGTGCCCCTCCTGTCCACATCTGTGGCACTGTTTGGGTTGGCCTCAATAATAAATCAGGCCTCTGTGGGAGCCCAAGTTCAGGGATGCTGGCAAAAGCTGCATTTGCCCTGGGCTATTTGGGTCCTTTTTTTTAAAGGACTGTAGCAACCTAGGTGCCAGTGCAGAATCCTTTTCTATCTATATCGTCTTCTGTTGTTCCCACAGACTCACAGTGCCTGCTCAACCAGAAATAGATTTCTCCCTCTCCTATTTCTGTTGATCAATTGTCTCAATCTTTTGTCTCCACTGGTTTCCCTCAGTATCTCCCTCATAGAAAGCAAAGTCCTCCAACCTAGGATCCTCCCCCACTTCCTGGAAGAAACTTGACCTGGCTCCAGGATTCCTGAAACCCACCTTTCAATGGGAGGGCTTTAGCTCCCATAAGTAAAACAGGTCTTCTTTGTTTACCTGGAGTAGCTCTTAGAGAAGATTTCAACAAGAAAATTCTACAACTCATGCCATTGGAGAGTTTACCTGAGTGTGTTTCATTTCCATTAACCTTAAAACCCAAAGGGAAACCTCTTTCCTCTGTTCCTCTTCTTGAGTTTGCTACCTTTTTGGCTGCGTCAGCATAGCTCACCTCCATCTGAAAATCACATATTCCTTGGACACCTGGAATCCAAAAATGAGATTGGAATCCCCCTCCCCCCCTCTCCACTCATGCGTGGGGGGTAGACTGCAAGGGTCCTTTGCTCTGATAAGAACAGATTAACTTTATTAGAAAATATTAAGAGTGAGAATGATAAGGCCATAAGGGAAATACAGAGTGCCTGAGTGAGGAACTAACATAAGAGGGATGGGGATGAGAAAAGGAATGCAACTAGATTACATAAGTACAATGTTAACTCTCTAAGCCTAGGGGTGGAGGCGGGGGTCACAATGCTGAAAGAAAAGAAGGAGATATATGTATAAACCCATACAAGAGTCCACAGTGATGGAGGGAGTGAGTTGAGCAAAGAAATCACTCAGTTTATCTGAGCCAAAAGGCTGAGAAGCAGATTTTTTTTTTTTTAAATTTTCTGTATCCCAGGCCAAATTAGCCAAAACAAATTCCAAATTCGAGAGTCCGTGCAGAACAATAAGTGGCCCTACAACCGGCAAACATCCTCCACCCGCATCTGGGGCATTAGATGTTTCCGAAACCTTTAGCAGGCATCCTACTTGTAGGCCCAAGCCCAGAGGGGTTTGGATGCCCCTGAGTTTTGCTTGCCCTCAGCCATAAAGTCCCAGTATCAAGCCAGGGAGCAGTCTCCCATTTCCATAAAGTGGGCCTAAAGCCAAGACCTTCCCACTCCATCAGCTAAGTGGGACATTTACTATACATTACCTTGGCAGGTACTATCCCCGTGCCAGGATAGTACTCACCTCCATGATCACAGCATTTCCTTCACCAGGTAAGCATAGGTTACACATGGTCTGAACCTTCAAGAGGCTGAGAAGCAGATTTTAGGGGTTTTTTTTAGAAAAATATGTATCTATATAAGGTTATATATACACCTACACTCCTAGTACCACACCACAAAGAAAAAAACTATAACCTGTTACAATATCTGTTGCCGTACACCCATACAAAGGCTCACTGGCCACCCAAAACCATTACAATATCCACATCCGTGCACCACTGTCACAGGATGGGGTCCCTAAGAATGGCCATGTTACCCCTAAGGCCACTTGACTGTGCCAATTTGGCCTGATGGGCACCCTCTATTTTTGCCCGCCACATCTTGATGGATTTTGTAATATAGGGAGGCTGCCTTCACATCCTGTTGAACATGGTCTTGATGGATTTCCCTGAACCTCATGGGTCACGTTTCAAATAGGTGTCCCGGGACACCCCAGCCTTATGGGCTATATGCATGGCTCCAACCACCCCTTTACCACACTCCAAGCCTCGCAGATGACATTGACATTGTTCAGCCTAGGCCTTGCTGTAATTTGTCTTCCTTGTCCTCTCTGGGCTCTCTGCAGCCCTGTCTCCATGCTTTACTGGCGCCTGGGCTCTCCGCAGCCCTGTCTCTGCACCCTTCGGCACTGGGGTCTGTACACCACAAAATGCTGCATCCTCTCTGGCGCCAGGGTCCCCACGCTACAGTGAGCCCCCAACGAGGTCTTCTTCTTCCCCAAATAGCCTCACCCAAATCACTGGTCTTATACAACAGCAAACAAAATACAAGCCCCTGGGCTATAACATAATACAAAAGATCAGAGTGTGCTCTGACCCTTTAAAAGGATCAGGTTTCATCCCTGGCACTAAGTGTCTAGTAGGCAAGGGTACCTGTGGAGCTCATGGAGCCCCCTTAGTCCTAGGTGCAGCATACCAGGCAGTTGCAGCATCACTGGGCACTTCCTCCCTGGAGGCTCCTTCCCCTCTGGCTGCTGGTGGGGAACTGCCCTCCCAGGCTCAGCCCTGGGGTTTATATATGAGCCAGGCCCTGCCCCTTCCAGTCAGCTGACCGCTGGCAGGTGTGCGCCAACTACCTCATTCTGGCTGCCCTGATAACCAGCAGCTGGGGCTCCCCACTCACTGCTAGGGCTCTTTCCCTAGCAGTTTCAGCCCTTTAAAGGAGCAGGGCACCCAAGTGCTCTGTGACATCCACACACACAGAAACACTGGTCCTTTAGACCAGACAACCCGTTCCCTTCATCCCCCCACTCTTGCAGGATCACAGACTCAGTTCACCTGTTGTCTATGTCACCGTTGCTCCAGCTCCCACTGCAGGACATGCTGCTGCTGTTGTTGTACTCAGTCCCATTTGTCTCTTCCTCTTCCTTGTCACCGCCCCCTTCCCTACTGGGAGGAGTTGAAAGATCCTGCACTATGTGTCTCTGTGCCAGGTGGTTTTGGCTGCGTCCTCTCCATCCTCTACTATCGATTTCTGGTAGTAGGTCTGAAGTTCACTCAGAGCCAATTTTCACACAGCCTACCACCTCTACCTATGTGTGCCTGTACATCACTAGGTTTCTGGCTTTCCACATGGCACGCCTGACACAGGATGCAAACTGGTCAAAACGGCCAGTGGGTTCCCCTGGTGTTTAGCAAGGTGCGTGTACAGCACTGTTTCTCTGGTTAGCTGGCTAATGCTGGTTACCACTTCACAGAGCTGTTTTACCCTGTTCCATACCTCCTTAGCACAGATGCAAAGTCAGGAGAGGTGGTCAATTGTCTTGGTGCCTCTATGGCAGTTACGCCACAGGCAGCTAGG
This sequence comes from Crocodylus siamensis, assembly GCF_052110815.1. Lineage (NCBI taxonomy): Eukaryota > Metazoa > Chordata > Crocodylia > Crocodylidae > Crocodylus > Crocodylus siamensis. The sequence goes on along the minus strand of NC_143397.1, from coordinate 112,379,237 downwards.
CTTTTCTAGCTATCCTTTTCTATGCCTCCATAAAGATAGGTTTGTGCAGTTTATGCAAATAAGGCATATGGTAGTGCCCATTAAGCACAGTACCCCTTACCATCAAGTCTTTTTAGAGTCATAGTGAGCCATTACATTGTATATTTTTACTTCCTCTTCACTCCCACAGCTGAGCTGCACCTTTCTCTCCCATTTCCAATTATTCTTGTTTCTCCACCAGCCTTAAATGCCTGGCAAACATCATGGAATGGGGCCCCAGAATCCCTCTGTCACCCCCTCTCTCAGCCTGGCACACATAATTAGTGTGGCTGTCCTCCATGAGTTGAAGTGGGACCAAGCTGCCCTGTGCCTCATCTGCATATAAATGCATCCCAGAATTTGTGACAAGAACACTCTGTTCCACTCATGAATAGGGGTTAATTAGCACACAGATCTTTGAGAGGTGAGGGGGACTTGCAGTTGTACACTTTTTCAGTGAATTGTCAATCACTAACAAAATTCATAAAGCTCAGTGTGTATGTAAAAAACAAAAAAGTTGAAAACCCAACAATATTGGTAATAATTAGGAAATTAAAATAAAAAAGGCCCAATCATAGATTGTCCTACCAGATGGCATTCATTCAACTTATGATATGCTTGAGTGACTCCTAGACCTCAAGGATTTCTATCATGACATAGTGTGGCAGGGCACTGTTGGTGCCTGCCACTTTAAGGGCCAGAAGACAGCAGCAGGCAGGTGCCTGATGAGGGCAGCCATTTTAGATTCAGGGCTGCCCATATAAACAGGGCATTTTGCTGTTGGGAGGCCAGGCAACAACATTGTGTGGTTGCAGGGCTACTGGTATTATATGGAGGTGAGGGAGAAGCTGTCGGGGATGGTCAGAAGGCTCCTGGTCCTGGGCATGACCTAAAACTGCACCCTGCCAGGAGTGGGTGGCCTGGTGGGGCTCTCAGTAGTATGGGAGCCCCCAGGAAATGCCAGGCCAGTTACCACCCCAGTGAAAGGCAGGTTGGGGCACCATAGCCCCCACAACTGGGTAGGTTACCTCTTTGTAGGGTCTGGAAGGTGGACCCCAGAGAAAGAGAGAGTCAGGCCATAGACTCAAGAACCTGTCTGGACATCCCCTGACTGGTCCATGCTGGGGCCAGGACCAGAAGGGTTGAAGAACCATGAGGAATGCCCAAGAGCCGAGGGCCTGGGGTTCTGACTGGCCTGGAGGTGGGTCAGGGCTAGTAGCCAAAGATCCGGGGGGGAACCACACCTGTAAGGGGGGGAGCAACTCAGGGAGCTATGCAGCCAGGAATGAAGGCAGAATGGGCTACCTGAATGGAGGGCTCTATGTGGGGCCCAACTGTAGGATTCTGGGACCCAGTGATATGGATAACATCTGGATGCCATCTGTGAGGCTTGGGCTGTGGTGTAGGGGAGGAACAGAGCCACAGATAGCACCCCCTGGCATCAGGGCAAGAGATGGACAGCCTCCCACTTCATCAACATCAATTAATTAATTATCATCAAGGCATGTCGGGCAAGAAGGCAGGTGGTTAGCCCAGAAAAAGGTGGGCAGGCCACTGGGGAATCAGCCAAGAAGGCTCCCTGTTACACATCACCTTCTCAAACAATGAGGTTCATCTGACAAAAAACCAGAATGGAATGCCAAAAGCATAACAATTGTACTGAAGCCTGGTAAAGTAACAAAGATTCTTCATATGAATGACGAACAATGGGGGGACTTATGGTGATTGGTTAAAATGCCAGTCAGAAACAGCAAAACCTGGGAATGAACAATCCCCTGCAAATTTACAGGCTTGGCAATGCCAACCTGACCAGCACTACAAATAAAAGAGGCATGGAGGTATAATAGACCACAGCATAAATATGAGCTGGCAATGTGACTGTTGCCAGCAGGACAAATAATACTCTGGCATGCATCAATTGATACATCTCCAGCAAGAAAGGAAGTGATTCTTCCATTCTACTCAGCACTGGTAAGACCTCCAACTGGAGTACTGCATCCAGTTCCAGGTGCTGCACTTTAACAAGGACTGGGTATAACTTGAGGAAGTCCAGAGAAGAGCCACCTGTATGATTAGAGGCTTGCACGGCAAGCCATACGAGAAAAGGCTGAGGAACCTGGGACTCTTTAGCTTGAAAGAAGAGAAGGCTGAGAGGGGACTTGGTAGCAATTTACCACTACATTAGGGTACATCAAGGGCTCGGTGAACAACTGTTCACCAGGGCGCCCTTGAGTAGAACCAGGAGTAATAGCTACAAACTCCTGAAAGACCATTTCAGGCTCAACATTAGGAAAAACTTCTTCACAGTTAGGGTGTCCAAACTATGGAATAAATTTCCTCCAGAGATGGTGCAATCGCCTACCCTGGAAATCTTCAAGAGGAGACTGGATGGTCACCTTGCTGGGGTCACCTGATCCCAGTCGTCTTTCCTGCTTAGTGAAGGGGGGGCTGGACCCGATGATCTTCCGAGGTCCCTTCCAGACCCTTACAATCTATGAACACCCTTATCCGCTTTAGCTCAGTCCTTACTTGCTTCCATGAAAAAAGTCTTCTTGAAAAAGCTATAAAGGTCTATACAAGAGAGAAAGATTCCAGAAAGCAAGTCCTTCTGTCAGAAGAAAATGTCAAGACAACACTTCATTTAACCAATAAATGGACAAAATGGAAATGCTTCATTCCAAAGCCAATGACATTATTTAATCCAAGGCACATATGTTTGAAAGTGAAAGATCAGATGATGCATTGAATTTTTTCTTAAAGCTCATTCAATCTTTAGAGAAGAAGGGAGATCCGAACAAAAGAAAGCCCCCCCCCGCCCCCCCCCCACCCTGCAGAAAAAAAAAAGATGGGGTCATATCCTGAATCATTTTCAGATGAGTCTCATCTCAGTAAGATGGAATACATATTAGAATACTCTGAACACCAAAAAAAGCCAGGCCTGAATGTGTAAACTAGCAAGAACTGTAGTAGCAGTTCCAGCAATGTAAGTGAGGGTTGAAAGAACCTTTCCAAGCCTCATATTTTTCCTATCAGCACCGAGGTCCAATATGACAGAGCAAATAACAGAAGATGTTATTTTAGTTCATCCAAACACATTACTCATGAAAAATAATTTTGACAACAAAACAGCCCTGCCAAAAGTCATGTAAAATTGAAGACAAAGGCAGTTAAGTTAAAGACCATTACTAGTAAACACTTTAAGAATTACAAATTAAAAATGATTCCATTTTACTAATTTCAGAAGAAGAAATAGACTTTTAAATTACTTCTATGCTATGCATGAAAAAAATCATTGAAGTGGTTCAAACCTATAGCCAAATCACTATTATTTTTTTTGGTGGTTTGTACAGGAACTGAACCAGAACTGAATGAGTTCATTTGAACCTGAAATTAACCCAAATAAATGCTGGTTTGAGTCCCTGCTACCAGCAGAGGGAACTACACATTGGACTACTACATTAACTACTTTCATAAGCATAGGTGCTAACTTGGTTTTTTGTCAGTGGGTGCTTGCAGACGTAAAAAAAGTTCCCAAACCCCTCTGGCGCTTTACTTTGAACTTGGCATGTTCCCACACGAAGCTCTGCACATTCCCAGAAGCAGCAGCACATTACTTCAACCAGGCTCTGCAGCATCTATAAAGATCAGGTGCTTTAATGGGGCTTTTCTGGTGCTTTTATCTAATAGCTGATTGAATCAGCTTTAGCTAAAAGCACCAAAAAGCAGTAAATCTTTACTTCAACCCAGCTCTGCAGCATCTGTAATGTGCTGCTTCTTCCAGTAAAGAGCTTGTTTTGTTTTTTTTAACATCTGCAAGTGTGGCTCTGTGGGAGTTAGGGTAGCTTGTTATATTTAATGCTTTGAAGTTGGACCTGCTTATTATATTGTTTATATTTAGTGTGGAGGCAGAAGAGACAGCAAAGGGGGGTTTTCCCCACCTCCTACTGTCCCAGCAGGAGAAACAGCACAGGTGGGGCAGGATCTACCGCAGCAGTTCTGCAGCAGCCTGAGTCTGCAAGTTGGAGCAAGAAGGGGGCAGAGTCAGGAAAGAGCTAGAGAGGGGAGTGATGCATCGAGGCCAAGGGTCGGCAGCCACAAGGGACCCAAGTGAGAACCCTGGTTAGGCCTAGAGAGCTGCTCAGGATAAGAACACGTTATCCACAAGCATACCCCAGCAGAGGCTGGAGAGCAGGACTTTAAGTTACTTCTTCTAAGTGTTACCTCTCAGCTCCATGTTCTTGGGGAACCCTGGCACAAGATGCAATCTGTCTGACTCAAAAAGAATTCCCCCCCCCACTCCCCTCCTCTACCTAAACAAAAACTGATTAAGATGCAGTGGGAGACACACCTAAAACCCTCCAGATAAGGGTGACAAGAGTGAAACAACTGCCCTATCCAAGATGGAACCAGATGACCATTAATTTACAAGGGAGATGGAGAACAGAACGCCTAAAGCAAAGGCCGCAGTGAATTCTGGGATCAGAGAAGCAGGGGAGTGCTGCATGATGGGGAATCTGTGCTTCAAATGCTAATCAACCCACATTTACACACACCCAGCTCAGTATTTATCAGACCAGTTCTAATCTGGATTTACAAAGGACTTCCCTCCCCCCCTACCCACACACCTCTTAAGCAGAAGTAAGTTTAATAGGCATCGCGGGCCCTACATTCCCCGGTCCCACTATGGGAGGCCTATATAAACTTAATTGGCTAAAACTCAGTTGCCTGGTTAGGGAATGCTGAGGCAAAGAGACCGAGTCAGAGGGGGTATAGGCAACATTTGAAAAATGGTAAAGGGTTCATCACAGTGTCCAGCCCGTTGGAGCCCTAACCACAAGTGTTGTCATACTTTTCCCAGGACAACTGGTGGAAGTCCTCGCCACAAAAAGTTATGAACACTCCAATAATTGCCTTAAGTCTGTTAAAAGACTGTAGTAAGATCTGGAAAAGTCATGCTAAGCTGAGGCTTGTTCACAAGTAAAAATCCAAACCCCTGATGCTGCAAGCTATCTATTGTTTCTGAAGACACCAGGCAATATCCCATCAGTATATCTGCTATCCATAGGAATTTCAAGTGGCTCCTAGGTGTCTGGTTACTTCCTAACCTTGTTTTCCTGATTATCAATCAGTTTGTTTGAGATGTTCCAAACCAGATAACCCCTTGTCAAGAGAAAAGACAATGATTTACATTATAAGGAATGCTTTATAGAAGCTGAACTGAGGGTATAAAAATCTGTAAAAAAGCAGCAAAATGTGTGTGTGCTTCAAGAGGAGAAGTCTGTCTCTGACCCCTTCCACTGTTTTCTTGGGAAGCTGAAAGAAACAGATCATCTCCCTTCAAAGATTGTGCTAAGAACTTTACCTGTCAGCATTGAGTGCCTTGGATTGGCGAGATCCCAGTGCTCGCTGTCTCCCTCTCGCTCTTCTCTCCAGGCATAAATTTCTGAACCTGAACTGTATTACTTAAGCTTGAGCTAAGTTTCCCCAAATAGTTAGTGAAATCAGGGTAGTATTGTAATTGTCTGTGTTTGTTTTTCCTTTGCATGTCTATTACTACTAGTATCATTATATATTTCATATACTTAGCAATAAGTAACTTTTATAGTCAAACTGGTGGTAACTGGGTATATTTTTCCTTCTCTACTTCTCCTTCCCCACTTGCTCTGCAGCAACACTTCTTTTACCTAAGCTAAAGATCCCTGTGAAGCCCAAAAATACTGTGGGGTCTGCTTATCAAGAGGCTAAAGATTGGGACATGCTGAGTTTGAAACACATAAGGGGATCAGCTTGTACAGGCTGATTGACCCAGTTTGGCTCAGATGTGCCCTAATGAACTGAATGCTGGCCCATGAGGGTGTTATCTGGACACCCAGCCAGATTCAGAGGTATTCGGTTTACCTGTGTGCTTGTGTCTGACTGTAGTTATTGTTGCTCTGATGAACTGATTCTTGGCACATGAGGGTGTCAGCCTGTCCATGCTGATCAACCCGGCCAGGTCAGGCATGTCATGTTAATCTGTGTGTGTTTGTGTGTATGACTGATCTGGGGACTGGAGGAACTCAGCCCCATTGAAACTGAGTCCTGCAAGATAGCTCCATTGGGAGTGAGGATTTGCAGAAAGGAGAGATACAGCTCCATATAGAAACACAAGTACACAAGCAGCACATTGATAGAATTATCAAGACCCTAGAAACATATCCCTAATAAATGAGCACACCCCAAAGTAATGGGCAAATTTGGTAACATAAATTATGATTTAAAGAACTCAGCTGACACTGCACCACGACGAGATTAGTCACACACTCCCTCCCAATCCAGCCCACGGATGCCCCTGCAGCGCTCCAGCTGTGGGCTGGATACAGTCAATTGGCATGATCTGGTCCTTGGATTTTGCCACCCCTGTCCTACTACATGTGTCAAGGGCTTATGATCTCATCACCTTCTCCAATTCTTCTAACTGCTTCTATGAAGGTTTGCATCAGAAAAGGGCCTAAATCTCCCAGATGCAAACACTGTGGAGCTGGGGAAAAGATTAGGTCTGAAGATTGCAGCTTCAGCCTCTCTTCAGTTACAGATCTTTTTCTAAAAGTTTTTGCCCTTCACTACTACTATTACTACTTCACAGGGAGGTGACAAGACAGTGTCTGCTCCAGCAACAAATATACTTCAAAATGCCCATGGGACCAGGTCTGTGAATTGATGGTTCTGACCCTCTAGTAAGAGTGATGGCTATGTTTCTCCTTATTTTAACCCCTTTGCCTTAATATCAGTTCTGTTGCTGCTGCTACCCATTGAACAGCATTTTAACCTGTAAGTGATATTTCTGACAGAGAAGGTTACCCTTTATCTAAATGGAATTTCTAACATTCTGATTGAATAGATTGAAAGTGGTCATATGGACTGCAGGATTTGGGATGTCACAGGATCCCAGTGCGAATATTGTACCTAATATTAGTGCACAAAGATCTATACATGTTCCACAAGAAACTCAGAGATTTTAAATTGGAATGTATAGTGCTGAAAAACATTCTGACCTGTTGTGGTCTTTGAGTTTCCTAGGGCTGAAGAATTGCTCTCTCTTTCCCCACCCCACCCTCTTCCCCTCCCTGCAACCAGTACAGAAAGAGTGAAAACTAAGCACTGGCATTTTCCAAGGGGCATCTTGAGGATAGCAACATTGAAAGCCACTGATCTAAGCAAAGCATATCTCTGGCTAAGTGTCAAAATATAAGCAATGCAAAATTTATCATAGTAACTACAAAAAAAGGATCATGGAGAATGGTTGAGAGATGTACCACTTACAAACAACTATATCTGTCTACCCTTGGAGTGGACAAAGTGGGCACATCCAGATGAGCGTGCACATGCATTTCCCAGGGGCCAAATAGCAGTGGCACATAGTTGTGCCTTACCTGGGGTTCTGGGGGCCTCCTGGAGCTCCAGTGGTGGTGATCCTGCAGCAGGGAGCCTGGACAGCAGCTCCGGTGAGGCTCTTTCTGGCTCGGCTCCAGTTTTGGGGGCTGCATGCTGCCACCATGTGTGCCACACCACACCATGCCACTTTTTTTTAGCGCAGGTTTTTCTTGGCACCAGGATCTCCTGGTGTCAACCTTTCCCCTTGCCCCCACAACCCACACTCTCCTGCTGCAAATTAGCAGTGCAAGTGTGCTTCATGTGTGGTATGCGTCATCACAGACAGCTCTGCAGCACTGGATACTACATGTGTGTGCTAGTCTAGACATGTCTAGTTAGTTTAATTAAATGGAATTTTTGTTTATCCTATGAAAAGCAACAAGGAACAATTAATTTTCAAGCACAGAGGACAAAATGGCTCAACCAAAGGCTTTGTTTGTCTAAGGAAAATAGGTCTATAATGGCCAATATAAGTGTGTGTGAAATATAACGTACCTTTATAAGTCTGTTCTAAAGAAGCATTATTTATCAGCTCATGAGCTGAAAATACTGTCCTAGAAGAGGGAGAACGTAAGGGAAAGTGGAACTTTAGAAGCTGGTTCAGAGAAGCATGAACTCTTGTTCTAAAAAAATATAAACCTTAACAGACTTAGATGTTACCTGTAGACAGATGTTTAGATAGATGGATTAGATGTTACTTTTGTTGTGCTTCACATACAAGTTTAGCAGGACAGAAAGTGGATAACCATGAATTCATGCCATTTGTCCCACCTAGAAAAATAAATTAATAAAAAAGATGGCCAATTAGACACAGAAGTAGTGCATCTGGGACAAAAAAAAATGCTCTTTCAGTCAGCAACTGCTTTGTCATGGAAAGGTTTTCCATCACAAATGTGTGTCCAGGTCTGAGAGATCTCCAGTATTCCACAGTCCCCACTTTCCATCCCAGCCCCTCCAAGAGGCAGGAAGGGAAGGAGAGCATCTGATTCTCTGATAGCTTATCCAGCATGCTGCCCCCCTCGCTCTTTGAACAGCTGATATGCAGGATTGGGTAGGTGATGGCTTGGTCATGAACCAAGGAACTGCCATGCCTACAAAAACACAGGCCTTTCCCATGCTCTGACAGCCACAGTGGGAAGCCAAACCCCACAGCAACAGCATGCACAGAGCATACGACATGCTTCTTCCCTGTCCACTACCCCCCTCAAGTGGTGGTGGGTTTGCTTGACAGCCCCAGATGTTGCCCTGGGACCAGGACCAGTCCTGGGGTAGCAACTACAGATGTAAGCACAGCCATCATTCACCTGCAAGAAAGGGCAGGGAACTTGCTTCCTCCTGCTTTGAGGGTAGGTAGAGTTCTGTCAGCCATGACTATGCTCGGGGACCGGTGCTAGTCCCAGAACAGCTACCAGGACTGCAACTGCAGTCTCAGTTCAACTGTAAGGAGTGGGTAGGGACAAGGAGCCTCTCTCCTGCAGCTGCCTCCAGCTGATGCCCATGGGAGCAGGGGGAATTAAGGAACAGCCCCCTATCAGCTACTGCCTGGAGAGCATGCTTTTGTGGCAACTTTGCCACATTCCAGACAAAGGGCTGTGCATGTGTGCCCACCTACAGCATGCTGAGGGCCTGAGTCATAGGCAGCCTTATCTAATGGTTAGGCCACTGAGGGAAGGTAGGGGCTGGGGGATGCAGGAGTATGGGGCCCAGCCTGGCAGGAGCTCCTCACTAGCATGGACTCCATGCTGTTGCCCAGCTGTTGCTTTGCTCCATGTGCCCTGCTCACTGCCATTGCCCCACTGCCTGCTGCAGCCATTTCCCTGCTTTCCTGCCTCCAGCTGCCAGTGCTGCAGCACTACGTGGTTGCCAGCTGCAGCACTGGACTCAGCAGGAACCCCAGCCTAGCCCCTGCGATTCTCAGCTGGTTCCATGTGGTGCCGGCTGGGCTGGTCTGCTTCCTGCTGCATCATGCAGTCTTGGTTGTGCAGTTGGGACAGGGTGTTGGAGCGGCAAATGGGGGTGGGGTGGGGGGGGGGAAAGGCATGAGAAGCTCAGCAGTGGCAGGCAGGAAGGGGAAAGTGGCAAAGGTTGGGTTAGGGGGCAGGAGTTCCGGTTCCAAGTCGGTGACCAGGGGGCAGGGCACCTGTCAAAGGGTGGGGCTACCCTTGCAGCCCTTAAGGGCTTGCCAAAAAACTTGGGAAGCAGCCCTCCTGCCAAAATAATTGCCCAGCCCTGCCTTAACTGCTGCCACCCACCCCCTGTATGATTGATGAGGCTCCCCCCCACCACAGCTTCAGCACCTGTCAGACTTTTCCAGATCTTTTCCCATTCCTGGTCTCCCATTATCCACCTGTCAGATAAAATCCCCAACACTTTAATTTCCTAGGCTGCCACTTGTACTCCCATCTCTAGCATAGCACTCATTTCACTCACCACCATCACTGTGCTTTTGTTTACATTTTATTTGGCCCCAGAAGCTTCCCCATACATTTGCACATGTCCCATCACCTATTCCAGAGTCTGTACCTTACCATGATATTGATATCATCTATACACAGTGTTGCTTTTGCTTCCCACCCTATTCCATCCAGCCCTGGGACCTCCCTAATGATCATGTCCCACCTTAGTCTCTATATTGGCTGATCCATAGTGCATATAAGAAGCTCTGGAGACAAGGGACACCACAATTTTACCCTGAACTAAATACTACAAAGAATTGCTCAGGTAACCATTGATTAAAATCTGACTAGAAACATCTTGATATAAAATCCTAATCCAGTTCACCACCCCTCTAAGAAATCCATTGCATCTAAAACCATAAATAAAGGTTTGTGTGCCAGCTTCTTATATGCCTTTTCCAAAGTCAAAGTTCACAAGGGCTACCGTTCAGCTTTCTATTCTTATAATGCATTGCAATATCTCTTATCTGTTTTAATGCATCTGTAATACACCACCTCAGCACCACTCAGGGCACACACACAAGTGCATCTCCTGCTGTAACTCATGTTGCTTCTCAGGAAGCGCCGTGAATTACAATGATTCTCCCGGACCCAAAAGGCATTTGCTGTTGGGTCCCAGTGGTTGGGGGACTGAGCTGCAATTTGGAGTGGCTGCAACTCTGCAGCCACTCTCCCCTAGAACCACCTCTTCCCACTCCCAGCCACAGTGCTGTCTGGGGGGTTTTTCAGCCTCTGCTGCAATCCACTTGCCCCATCCTCCAGCACTAGCTCGGCAAACCTCAGACAGAACTCCCTATACTACATCAGCCCAGTCCTGCTCCCAGCATGTACTGATAGACGTTAATGAAGGTACTCCACTTGGGAACAACTTCATCTGAACCCTCATATAATGAGGGTTTAGACTGTCACAGGGTTGCACCCTTTTAAAACCCTCTGAAGCCATGCTCTTCTCTCAAGCCACAGCTGTAGATTGCTTTCAAGGGGCTGACTGTATGACAAACATAACTTCTGTTTGTGCCCACAGGTCTGATCTTCATAACATCTGCCAGCACTTTTCATATCCATAAAATCAGCACTTTTGCTAAAATCTTGTAATCTACATTTAAGCATTATGCATCTCTAGTTACACAGGGACTCCATCCCACTTTTTGGGGAACAACCAGTCGCCTCTTGCAGCACCTCCTTAAAAGCTTCAATCAGGTCTTGCCCTATCAAATCCCAAAACCTTTGGCAAAATTCAGTTGGCAAACCATCCTGCCTTGGGGTTTTACCCATTTTAATAGTCTTCAAACATTTCTCTGCTTCCACTATAACTACCTTCTCCGTCTTGGCTGCATCCTCCTACCTCATCTTCATCTCTGCCTTCCACATAAAACTCTGCAATTGTACCTTCTCCACTTTCCTCATCTGGTACAATCCAGCATAACATTTTCCAAGATGCCCCAGTCACCTCCTCCTGGCTTTCTATGTGTGCTCTCCTGTTCTCTTGTTATGCAAATTACATAAATACCAGCTTTAGGTTAGGTAAATAACATAGAGATAGACTTTTGCATATTGCCTTAATCTTGTGCATTATCTTGATGCTTTTTTTGGTGTATTTTCTTGAGTTTTACACTGCCTTAAGAAACTCCATTTTGTATTGCTCTGTAGCTTGACATAAGTCCTTGACTTTTCATTCCTTTGTATGCTGCATGGGGGAATGTGTTTGTGGAAGAGGAAAATACCATTTGGTGACTGGCTGAAGAATGCAGACAGATAAAAGACCAAAACAAGAAGAATACACCCCAGAGCAGCGAGAGAACAACATCAAATCCACCTTCAAGGAGGAACATGGTGATAATACAGCAAAAGCCCAGAGAGCTAAATGAATTGATAAGACTATAAAAAGTGGGGTGAGAGATGTCAATTTTGGGTCATGTTCTGCATAACATTCTGGAGCATTGGTTCGCCTACACAGACGGACTAATAGAAGCCCAGCTCGCAGTGTGAACAACTTAGCTGGCCACTAAGTTGACTCGAGCACCAATGAGACTGGTAAAGTATACTAGCGCAAAACAGAAATTGGGGTACGAGTGTGTGCATGTGCTAAGCACTTAATCAATAAATGCAGCATCTTACCTTGCCCCTACTTACAAAAGCTCTTTATTTTGAGCTAAATCGGGTAACACTCTACCAGGGCAGTCAGATCCCCTCTGTTCTTCTTCAACCTAATAGAGATGTAGCAGAACCAGCCCCCCGCTTCTCCATCCACGAGGCATGTGTTAAACACTTCTTTTCTTGTTCTTTAGTTAAAAGCCATTACTTCATAGTTTCATAGTTAGTAGGGTCAGAAGGGACCTGAGTAGATCATCAAGTCCGACCCCTGCCATGGCAGGAAAGAGCACTGGGGTCAAACGACCCCAGCAAGGTGATTGTCTAGCCTTGTCTTAAAGACCCCCAGGGTAGGAGCCAGCACTACTTTGTGTGGAAGTTGGTTCCAGATCCCCACTAGATCCCCCCTCAGCCTTCTCTCATGGAGGCTGAACAGGTTCAGGTCCCATAGCCTGTCCTCGTAGGGCCTGCCTTGCTGCCCCGATCATGTGAGTAGCCCTACTCTGGACCCTCTCCATGTTGTCCACATCCCTCTTGAAGTGCGGTGCCCAGAACTGGACACAGTACTCCAGCTGCGGCCTGACCAGTGCCGCATAGAGGGGGAGGATCACCTCCTTGGACCTGTTTAAGATGCATCTGTGGATGCATGACAAGGTGCAGTTGGCCTTCCTGACTGCTTGCCCACACTGCCGGCCCATGTGCATCTTGGCATCAATGACGACTCCAAGATCCTTTTCTGTCTCTGCATTGACAAGAAGGGAATTCCCCGGCCTGTAGGTATGGTGCTGGTTCTTCCTCCCCAGGTGCATCACCTGGCAGTTGTCAATGTTGAATCCCATCCTATTCTCATCTGCCCACCCCTGTAACCTGTCTAGGTCTGATTGTAGCCTATTCCTCCCTTCTAGCATGCCCAGATCCCCCCACATCTTAGTGTCATCAGCAAATTTGAACAGGGTGCTTTTTACCCCCTCCTCCAAGTCACTGATGAAGATGTTGAACAGTGCGGGCCCAAGGACTGAGACCTGTGGAACCCAACTGCCCACATTCCTTCAGGTCGAAAATGACCCATCCACCACCACTCTCTGGGTGCGGCCCTCCAGCCAGTTGGCGACCCAATTGACTGTGTGGGTGTCGACACCACAGTCCCCCAGTTTTCTAATGAGAACAGGGTGAGAGACAGTGTTGAAGGCCTTCTGAAAGTCCAGAAAGACTATGTCCACTGCTACCCCTGCATCTAAGGATTTGGTGACCTGATCATAGAAGGCCACCAGGTTGGTCTGATAGGACCTGCCTCTAATGAACCCGTGTTGGTTGCTCCTAAGCATAATCTCCCCTGCTGGCCCCTTGTGGACATGTGCCAGAATAATTCTCTCAAAAAGCTTCCCCAGGATCGAGGTAAGATTAACTGGCCTATAGTTTCCCGGGTCCTCCTTCCTCCCCTTTTTGAAGATGGGAACCATATTGGCCCTCTTCCAGTCCTCTGGCACCACACCAGAGCACCATGAGTCCCATGCCAGGAGTCCCGCAATGACCTCAGCTAATTCCCTCAGCACTCTGGGGTGGAGATCATCCAGACCAATTGATTTAAATACATCCAGTCCCTCCGGAATTACCTGACTAGTACCTTACTAACCCTTGGCCTAGGTGCACCTCCCAGTGGGGGGTGAGGGGCTGATCCGATCCCTTCTCAAGCAAATGGAGGCAAAGAAGTCGTTAAATACGTTAGCTTTCTCTTCTGGTGTGATGACCAAATTTCCCAGAATGTCTTGCAGGGGCCCCACGTTACCCGGTACCTTCTTTTTGCCCCCTATGTATTTAAAAAAGGACTTCTTCTTGTCCTTGATCTGGGTAGCTAGTTCGAGTTCCATCTCTGCCTTGGCCTTCCTGACTGCTCCCCTGTATCCCCGAGCAACCACAGTATAGTCCTCCCTGGTGATGGCCCCTCCCTTCCATTGGATGTACGCCTCCCTTTTAGCTAGGAGACATTTCCGGATGCTTTTGGTGAGCCATGGGGGCTTTTGTGCCCTTCTGCTCCCTTTGATCCATGTTGGGATTACCTCCCTTTGGGCTTGGAGGATTATCTCCTTACGGAACGACCACTCTTCTTGGACACCTGACTCCCCTCCCCTCCCCTCCGGAACCTCAGTGCTTTCCTGACTATTCTCCTTAGCTCATTGACGTACGCCCTCCTGAAATCTAGGGCTGCTGCCTTGCTGTAGGCCTTTGCCACCTTGTGCTGGACGGTGAATTCCAGTAGGCGATGATCACGTCTCCCTCCCTGTCCTGTCCCTCCTGTACAGCCTTTAGCCCTTGATATTCACCGCCCAGTCATGCTTTGGGTCCCACGGCATTTCAGTGAGCCCCACTATGTCTGGGTTGGTGTCAGCTAGCAGGAGGGTAAGGTCCTCCTGCTTGTTTTCCATACTATGAGCGTTTGTGTAGAGGCATTTGAGGCCACCTGTGGATGTGTGCACTGGCCCCCTAATCTCAGCATTCCCCTGGCCCTTGTTGCTTACCTGTGTATATGTTCCTCTCATTGGTCTAGGATGAGACAAGATACTCAAGTACAGCCAATTTTAGGGAGAAAAAGAAAACAAGTTTAATAATTAGGGAACAATAGCACTGGGGAAGACAGAACACAAAATAAATGTTTGAAACGCTGTCTCCTAACACTTTCCCCTCTCACCCTTGCTTCAAAGTCCACAGCTGGTTCCAGTGGTGGGCAGGAATCATTACTGTCTCTGCAGCAGACTCCTTCTTGTCCGTGGAGGTCTTGACTCCTCTGCTGGCCTCAGCAGGCTATCTCTGCCCCAGTGCTCCAGCCTTTTCAGTTGATGTCCTCACATGGCAGACTCCCTCCACTTCCACTCTCTGGGGCTTCACACCATGGAAGATTTCCATGGACTCCACCAGGCTGCAGGTTAGCAGGCACTCACAGGTACATGCACACTCCAGGTCCCCTACTTATCACTTTTCCCATCCCTAGCTTCAAAAAACAGCCAGAGTCCTCAGCAGAAAGATCCTTTTAGACCACCCAGAGGGCAGAGTACAATCAGCCAGGCCATACCCAACCCCTTTGTAATCCAGTATTAACTCTTTCCTTGCTAAAACAAAAGCCAACCAAAAAAAAAAAAAAGCACACACTTTCAACATCAAACAAACAATACAATGACATGATCATCACAACAACTTTAAAATCTTTCAAAATAAACAAAATGTATGAGAAAGCATATCTACACTCTGGGGTCCAGTCTTGTCATTACTTTCTCTCCCCCCTCCCCCAATGTCTTTTAAAACTTACTCTTTTAAAATGTTATGAAACAACCTTACTGAGCTATCCAGGCTCCCCACTTCTCCTTCTGTCTGTCTGTCTGTCTACTTCTCTGCCACAATTACACAGTTGAAATCCACAACACTACCACCCTGGGCCTTCCACTCACCGCACAAATTGCCTGTTTCCTAAAGAGCTAGCACCAGGCCTCTCTCTCTGGAGAAGCATAGGCTGCTATTTCTGTTCCTCCCTCCTCCACCCTCATAACGTAGTCTGCCACTGATCACTTCCTCCATTCTCACATGGGGTCTTTTGATTAAAGTTGTCATCCCTGCTGCACTATTCATGAGAGTACCTGACCACCACAAGGGTCCCAACCTCTGTCTCCTCTAAGAACTGCTGTGGTCCAGGCTACCTGAAAGCCTGAACTCTTGTAAGCACCAGGTTCACTAGGATCTGGGGGAACGTTTGTTCACCAGAGCACCCCAAGGGATGACAAGGTTGAATGGTTACAAACTCCTGCAAGACCATTTCAGGCTGGATATAAGGAAGAACTTCTTTACTGTCCGAGTCCCCAAGGTCTGGAATGGCCTGCTGCCAGAGGTGGTTCAAGCACCTACTTTGAACACCTTCAAGAGAAACCTGGATGTTTTTCTTGCTGGGATCCTATGACCCAAGCCAACTTCCTGTCTCTTGGGCAGGGGGCTGGACTCTATAATCTTCCAAGGTCCCTTCCAGCTCTAATGTCTATGAAATCTATGAAGCACAACATCTGCATTCACTCAGGCCAGGAAGGGTTCTACCCAGTCCCATTGTTTCTGGCCACATATGCTTCTTACATGCAAGAGTGCCACTGAAAACTGTAACTAAAACTACAGTAGCATCCCTTTTTATACATATGCATTGCTACTGATACTTGACCTATCCTTCTCCTCCTTTAAGCAGATTCCCACTGCCTCCTCACAATGCTCAATTCCTTTTTAATCTAAAAATTCCTCCACTGCTTTACAGCTCTGCTTCTTTGTCACCCATTTAAGAGTAGAAACCAGTGATATCTCTAATAGCAGGGAGAAATCTGGCTCCTCCTTGGATCCTTCTTCTATGTTCCTGTCTCTGCTTATCTTGGGCTTCTTCCCTTCTCACCCCCCCCCACACGCACTTTTTCTTCCTCTTTCCTGCCTATTTCAATCTTTCTTCCTCCTCATCCATAAACTTGTAAAAGGTGCACTCCCTCCCATATTCTAGGTCATTGATTAAGATATTGAACAAAAACAATCCTAGGATCGAGTCCTGGGGCACTCCACTTAATAAAGGCTGCCAAGCAGATATTGAGCCATTGATTACTATCCTTTGAGCCCAATAATCCAGTCAGTGTTCTGTTCACTTTATAGTCCATTCATCCAACCCATACTTCCCTACCTCCTTCCTCCAACTCTCCCACTTCCTTCACCTTCCTCTCCTGCTCATGCTCTTTCCTGACTTCACTTCCCTCTGTTTTCTATTTCCTCAGTGTCTTCTGGGCTCCTCTCCTCTCAGTTTTTCTGCCTTTTAAGTCACATCTTTTATGTTAACCTCGAGGCCATCTCCCCCTCCCTTCCACAAAGGGGCCACAGATTCCCTTCCACCCTCTCTGTCTCTTCTTCCTCTATTTTTTTCTTCAGTTCCTCTTTTTGTGTTGCCTTCGGGTGTCTTGTTCTATTTGCAAAGGACTTAGGCACATCTGAAATACATGCTCCTCTTCTCCACACAAATTATATTTCCTCTTACCGTGGCACTTCCCTACCACGTGCCCCCTTTGCCATGCTTAAAACAGATAGTGTGAGGGCAGTGGAGCATGAACTAGTTTTCCTTCCTGCATCTGCTGCACACTTTGGCTTGCCTAAAGTAAATCACATATCCACAGTGACCACCAGAGGCAAATGCCAGACCTCTCCTGCATACATTGGGTCTGTTTTTTAGTAACACCAGTGTCCTTCATGCTCCTGTTCATATGCCAAAATGTCATGAACTTTGTCCACAAAATCTGCCCACTCAAAATTTTGACATCTTCTAGCTGAGCTAGGTCAGAGAACAGGCTGATAATGACCCCCTGTTCTCTCACCTTCTCCAGATCCACAAACTTTATTCGCTTTAGTTCCAGTGTTTTTTGTTCCTCTTGGTACCTTTCTAAAAATTGTTCATATGCCCTGGTATTACTAAAACTCAGCTCCCACATCCTGTTATTGTGAAGGATTATCGAACTATTTAAGTCTGTAGCAGGGCACTAAGGTGCCTGCTACTTGAAGAGCAGGAATGGCCACCAGGTGCTGGTTGCCAGGGGAACCAGGAGGAGCTAGGGGCCCACACCTGTTGAGTCAGCTGACCGGAAGGGGCAGGGCTGACTCCTATAAAGCACAGGCTGGCAGCCAAGGAGGAGTGCTGCCAAAATAAGAAAAAAGGAAAGGCCTGAACGTGAGCAGTTTGTTACGCTGTTGAAGGATGGAGCACCCGTGGAGTGCGACTCAAAGGAGGTTAGCCAAGTGGTTTAGATTTGTGTTATAGCCCAGGGGCTTGTGTTATTGTTTGCTGTCCTCAGCCGGAGGACCAGGTGAGGCTATAAGGGGATGGAGGAGGCCTCATAGGGGAACCACGACAGTGTGGGAGCTCCAGCCCAGAGAGTGGGCAGCAAGAAGCCCCCGAAAGTGGGCAGCAAGAAGCCATGCAATACAACTGAAGAATGTCCAGTACATCCACAAGGCTTGAGGCATGGTACAGGGGTGGTTGAAGCCACGCAGAGCCCATAAGACTGGGGTGTACCTGAACCCCATTCTGGAAAATGGGGCTGGTATAGGACAAGAGAACCGTGGCCAAGAAAACTAAAGGTAGCCTCCCTATAATACACATAAGACGGGTGAGATTGTGAGGTGCAGATAGGCAGTTTGGCACAGTATAGAGGGTAACTAAGGGGGGAGCACAGTGACCCTGAGGTGCCCATCCTGTCACAAAGTCCTTAGGCTACACTTTCAGGACACTAAATACAATGTTACAGCAAAAGTCATACGGGTCATCCATTGCACCCAGGACTGTTCATACCAGATGCTATTGTCTGCTACTCCCCACCATCCTCTGTAAACTGTGGGGGAATGAGGGATGGACAAACAAACAAAAAAACCCATTGTCCACCTATTGTGTTCTAATTGCCACTATCTGCTCTGCAGCCATTCCTCATTGCTGTTGTATCCTACCAACATTGATTCATGATCTGCCATTCATCAATTGGTCTAGGATCATCTACCACCATATCTCATCACCCATCTGCCAAGATCATGTTGAATTAAAAATCGTGGTTCGTTTCTCGGGAGGTGGAAAAAAACTTTCAGCTACAGACACACTTTATTAGCAACACAAAAGGTATATATTTGCAAATAGGGTCAGAGAGAGAGACAAAAGATCAATCACTCTGCCCCCGGGCACAATCATTAGCAGGCTTTTATCCCCTCTCTCCTGACCACGTGTGCAGAAGGAGGAATTTTTACAACTCATTTCCGGTTCATACAAACATATATGTAAACATGTCGCTTCATACGTCCCATGTGCATTATAATTAACTACTTAAGTATGCGGGGCGGGTAGGCTTAATATGCATTAGGTTATCACGCGTGCGTAGATGGGACCCAAGGTTACTCAAGGTTCAACCTGAAGGCAAAAATGGCATTTGCTCTTATCTTAGCCTAGGAATGTGGGGGTCATGAAAGAAAGTGTGATTTAGTGTAACAAAGAGATAGTAAATTTGCAGGACAGAGAGGGAGTGATACCTTAGTACAAAGGGCCTTTGGTGGTTTTTCCCTTCAATTTCCAACCCCCCCCTTCCCTCTCCCATTAAGGAGACAAGGAGGGGTAGCAGCTGTGTTTTTTTTTTTTCTAAATCTGCTATTGATAATGCATTTTTAATAATATTTCTAACAATCATATCAGTTTCCATCTGCAAAGCCACTGGCTTTCCTACCCCTACCTAGAGGAATGCACATCCAGACTACCAGGATGCTGCTGTCACTTTCTCCTCCATTGCCTCTTTTCTGCAACTGTTCAGGATCCTTCCTCAGCCTCTCCGACAAAAGCCAGGAAACAATCCAGGAAGATTTCCCATGGCAGACTTTCAGGCAGAACATAGGCTAGCCTGGAGGCTGCTACCACAGGTGGGACTAAATGAGGAAAGTGAGCTTATCAGGAAGTCAGTTGGCTAACTAGCTGGGGCAGAGGTTATCAATCAGAGACCCAAGGTAGGTGTGCCTGCCTAGGAAATTAGTCCAAGCAGGGTCCCCTGCTAGATTACCTGACAGCTACAGCCTTTGTAGTACTACAAGAACAACATCTGCCTGAGCCCTGTGATAGCATTCTATATTGACAACTTCTACAGTTTTATCACAAGTGTTACAATCAGAGGTGACCCAAACAGTGTACAGGGCCCAGGGCAAATCAGCCTGTGTAGGGCCCTGCCCCCGGCTGTGAGGAAGCTGGTGGGGGTGCTGCCGATCGGCCGGGCATGAAGCTGGCAGCAGTGAGGAGTCACCACAGCTGTTCCTCCCAGCTCCACAGGGCCCCACAAGGCATGGGGCCCGGGGTGGTTGCTCTGATTCACACCCCCTTCCAGGGATGGCCCTGGTTACAATAGTTTGTTTTACTTAAGATCCCAGTTTCTCAGGAGAAGTGATCATGCAAGAAGATCAGTTTGATTAATACAATAAAATACAGCAATTCACAGGCAATCCAGGAAG
Source organism: Crocodylus siamensis (assembly GCF_052110815.1). Lineage (NCBI taxonomy): Eukaryota > Metazoa > Chordata > Crocodylia > Crocodylidae > Crocodylus > Crocodylus siamensis. The sequence continues at coordinate 112,359,234 of NC_143397.1, read as the reverse complement.
CTTTTGAAGAGTGATGGTGACAACGTCCTGGTGCAAGTGTTGGAGAAGCCAACCAGGAGCTGTACTCTTCTTGACCTACTGAACACAAACAGAAGAATTTGTGGGGAATGTCCAAGTGGATGACAACTTGGGCAGTAGTGACCACACTGATGATTGAGTTCAGGATCCTGAGGAAAAGAAGGAAGGAGAGCAGCAGAGTAATAAGCCTGGACTTTTGTCACGGCACGGGGTTCTAGGAGTGGCCATGATCTCCCCTAGCGCCCCCCTACCATGCCAAGTTCACGTTAAAACACCCTCGTTCTCGCCTGCCACATCTCTGACGTTATGTATTTATAAGGGAGGCTGCCTTTTGTCTCCTTGGACACAGTGCTCTGATGTATCATGGCTCTTTTTCTGTATTGTTTGACTCAGTGCACCCTAGCCTTATAGGCTATGCATGGCTCTAACCACCCCTTTACCATGCCCCAAGCCTCGCTGACATCCTGGACGTTGTTCGGTCTGCCCTCTCTGGCGCTTGGGCTTTCCGCAACCCTTTCCTTGCAACCTTGCGCCCCCTCAGGCACTCTTCAATCGATGCCCCCTTACTCTGGGGCTCTTCTTGTCGCCCCCTTTGCCTCGGGGCTCCTCTCATCGCCCCCTTTGCCTCAGGGTGCATATCATGCTGTGCCCTCTCTGGCGCCAGGGTCAGTGCACCCCTAAGTGCTGCGCCATCTCTGGCACCGGGGTCCCCACACTACCATGGAGCCCCTATGAGGCCTCCTCCAACCCCTAATAGCCTCGCCTGGTCCTCTGGTCTTAAACAGTAAACAGAAACTCAAGTCTCTTGGCTTGAACATAAATTCAAACCATTGGGCTATAACCATATTCAAGTCCATGACAGGGTTTCTCCCTCTTTCACCCATAGCAAATGCTCGAGTATCCTGGCCTCTTCTTTCTTCCTCACTCTGGCAGACTTCCTACCCCTATCACTGCTGACAGGGAACTGTCTCCCTGGCCTCAGCCTGGATTTATATATAGGCCAGGCCCTGCCCCCTTCTGGTCAGCTGACCAACTGCAGTTGCCCCAGCAACCAGCACCTGTGCCTCTTTATAGGCACAGAGCACTGTGGTGCTCTGCGACAACTTTGAAACAACAGACTTTGACTCAGTCAGGGAACTGATAGGCAGGTTCTCTTGGGAGGCCAGTCTGAAGGGGAAGGTAGTTTAGGAGAGCTGTTTGGACTTCAAATAAACCTTACTAAGGGTGCAGGAATGAACCAGTCCAATGCATAGGAAGACTATTAAGTATGGCAGAAGATCAGTTAGCAGGAAAACTCTTCAACAAGCAAAAATGCAAAGAGGAAGCTTACAGAAATTGGAAACTTGGACAAATGACTAGGGAGGATTATAAGGGTATTGCTTGGGCATGCAAGGATTAAATCAGGAAGGCCAAAGCATAACTGAAGTTGCAACTAGCAAGCACCATGAAGAGTAAGAATGGTTTCTACAAATATGTCAGCAACAAGAGGAAGCTCAGGGAAAGTGTCCCCCCCTTATTGAATGGGGGAGGCAACCTAGTGACAGATTATTATGCGGAAAGGGCTGAAGTACTCAGTTCTTTTTACCTCAGTCGTCACAGACAAGGTCAGCTCCCAGACTACTGCTCCTGGTAGCACAGTTTGGGGTGGAGGTGAGCAGCCAACAGTAGCATAAGGAGTAGGTTAGGGACTATTTACAAAAGCTGAATGTGTACATACATGTCCATGGGGCCAGACACGATGCACCCAAGGGTGCTGAAGGTGTTGGCAGATGTGATTGCAGAGCAATTGGCCATTGTCCTTGAAAACTCATGGCAGTTGGGAGAAATCCCAGACTGTAGGATTATTTTGTTTGTTTCTTTTGGGGTCTTTTTGGTGAAGATTCAGGCATAGTCACTTCATGACTTCCAGCAGAGCAGAATTAAGGTTGTTTGTATGCAATAACTTTAAATTTCAGTTTCTTAGAAACCTTGCATTTCTTTTAAATTTAAATTTAACCTTAAATTTTTTGGTTTTCTAATACCCGATTTCACAGATAATCAGAATATCATCCCTGTAATTTACTTTACACCATAAATTACTTAACTCTTTAACTCAAGGGTGGGCAATTAATTTGCCTGGAAAGCTGTTTAACAAGTTTTGGTGAGCTGCTGAGGGCTGCAAGGGTACATCCCTTGTCAAACTGCCCTGCCCCCTAGTCACCATCTTGGGACTGGAAGACCCACCCCTAACCTCTGACCTTTGCCACCAGAATTTCCTCCCTTTGCCCCAGAAGTACTCCTTTTGAGAGAGGGGACATCTTGGAACTGGAAGTCCCGCTCCGTTGCATGGTCTATGACATAAGGTCCACTCACCTGACACCAAACCTTGCCCAGTTTTCTACCAGGTTGGTCCCAGAATCCCCTATAACTGTCACCTGATCTCTGACAGCAGAAGATCTACCCCTTGACTGGGAAACACTGCCCCTGCATAGGGTCCCACCTTCATGGTGCATGGCCTGCCCCTGGAGCCACAGAAGTTCTGCCCTCTAGGCCAGGAGGCACAGGCATGGCCTATCAGGTGGTGAAGGGTTGTAACCCCTCTAACAACATGCCCTAGTGCCCTCAACGAATCAGTGGGGGTCTCAGGGGCATTGGACCTCCCCAAGAATGGTCTCGGACCAAGAGAGGCAAGGGCCACACACATAAAATTTTTCAAAAGAAATCATTTTAATAAAGTATACATAAGAAACAAAGCATACACTAAAAATCAAACATCTACTGTAACATATTTTCATTTTATTTAAAAATATTGTTGTCCTGATATCTATGTTTGAGTAGTGTATTCAGAGGCATTTTCATAATAGTTCAAAATAAAGGGAGTGTGTATGGGGAGTCTGTGGTTGGGAGCTGGGTGTGTGTGTGGTGGTGTGTATGTGGAGGGGTTTAAGGGGTAGCAGCTACGGGGGGGTGAGGGTGTGGATATGGTGGGGTGTTTGGAGGGATGTGGGTGTGGGCATGGTCGGGTGTGGGGTGTCATGGTTGGGGTGTGGATGGGATGGGTTGGATGTGTGCATGGGGGAGCTGCCCGAGTGCTAGGTCCTGGGAGCTAGCAGGGGCAGTGGGGAGGGAAGGAAGGGCAGGGGGCACATGCAGCAGAGCTTGCCTGGGTGGTACAAGTGCAGTCTTCCTGCACCCACCCCACGCTCCCACCTATAACTTTCCTGCACTCCCATCTGCACCTACCCTGTGCTCCACTGCACCTACCCCAGCCCCAGTCCCAGCCAGCCTACATAGCTTCCTGGTGGGGCTGCCTTTGACTCAAAGTGGCTGCTGATCACTCTGGGTGGGTAGAGTCGGTGGAAGGTGGCCTGGAACTGCAGCCCTGTGTGCTGGGGCAGAAGCCACCCAGCTGCACCTTCTCCCCACCCACTGCTGCTTCCCCTCCCTGCCTTCTGGCTAAAGCACTACAGCAGGGACAGGAGGAAGAGACACTGGAGGTGGGGGAAATGAGAACTTCTCCAGGCAGCTGCAGCGGCAGAAGCAACAGTTTTTCCAGGAAGCTATACACACTGGCCAGGGCCAGGGCAAGGGTGGGAGTGTATTGCATGCTGCCCCAGGTGGGAGCAGGCAGGGATCAGCCACATGTAGAGTACAAATCTACATTGTTGCCCCAGGTGGTTGCTAGGGCTGCGCAAAATTTCGCTGACCGTTTCATTCCAACACTGTTTCGACCAATTTCGAGGTCGAAACAGCAAAATTGGAATGAAACGAAGGCTGTCGAAATCGCCTTGAAACAAAATGAGATTGGTTGAAATGTTTCTAAAGTCAAAACATCAGGGGCCACAATGTAGCACAGGGTACCGGGAAGCAGCCCAGCTGGGGTGCCTCCACCCCTGGCTCCATGTAGCACTGGGGATGGGAAGTCAGCCCACAGACCATATTTTGCCTACCCCTGCTTTAACCCCATGTTAATATAGTTGATTAAGGGGAATATATCCACGAACTCTGGAAACAGAGCATTCTTAAGAAATGTGTCCCTTACCTTTTTCTTTCTTCAGTTTACCAGGGGTAAAGCATGTCAATTTCTCTGCGCTGTATCAGAGGTGGGCACAGCACTGAATCACTGTGTATGCAAGGAAAATGCAATTGCTGATTTGTAGGTAGGGCTCCTTTATTATGCAAGGGGGTCCAATAAGCTGATTCACTGCAGTATCAGGCAAGTGATGACTTCACTGTAGTCTAGCAAGTATACGTGGGTTGGAACTACATAAAAATTGCCATACTCAAGAGTTCTCATTGCCCATTGTGATTTAACTTACTCACTGCATCTAATGTTTGTTGCATTCTGGTAATTGCAAAGGCTCGCCCTGCTGGTTAATTACACAAACGAAGTATATGTGTGGAAATAGGCTGTTGCCTATGAAAGCTAATATTAACCACTAAAGATGTCTCCAGACATTAGCCTTGTAGTGCTACAAACTTTTGGCAGCCCCAAAGTCCAAAACTCTCTACGTGAAGTGTGAGTTCTCTAACCAGGGGCTGCACCATAGCTCCCCTAGTGGGCTAGAGTGGCTCACAGATAGGCTTGCAAGCCCAGTTCCCAGGAAGCCTGAAAGCCAAGCCAGTCTTGGCCTACCTGGGAACCCTTTAACCTTGCAGTGCTTTGATGCGCTGCTGGTGTTCCAACCAAGTGCCAAGGATGACGGGGATCCCTGCAAGCCAGGTGTAGGGGCTAATTGGGATCTTCAGACCCTGCCTCCACTACTTGCACAGAGGCAAGCATGAGCGGGGTTCCCTGCAAGTTGGGGCAGAGACTAATGGGGAGCCTGTGCCCTGGTAGGTCCATTCTGCTGCAACAGTTGTTTAGGGTTACAGCCAGGGGCAGATCTGGGATGCAGAGGTAGGAGGAGGATGCAGTGGTGAATCTGCACCTTCCCCTTTGATTTCTGGTCCACCCAAAGTTTAAAGCCAACTGCCTGGCAGTGGCAGCATGTCTGTTCAAGCAGCAGTTAGAAACCACAAAGTCAATTGACTCCCTAATCCTGATTCATTCTAAACTCTTCATTCCATAGGTATAAACAACCCTCTTTCCTTTTTCATAGTCTTTGATTACTCATGCTATCCTTTCTTCTGCATTTTGCTGTCCGTTAGCTCCTCCTAGTAATGTAGCTCCCCCTTCACAGCCCTACTGATGGGTTTTTAACTCTAGCTAGAAACTTTAACTCAAGTGAACAGAACACAACTTGTGAGGCATAGGCAAGCAGCAGAGCAGCTTGCAGGTGGCTGCACTCCCAGTCAGGCACAATTGCTTCATTTGGAACAGGGTCCTGCGCAGTGGAGCCAGTAGTCTGCTGCAAGGAGCTGAGAAGAGAGCATCACCTGGCTGGAGCTGCTGCTCAGGTAACATCTTGGAGATACAGGGTAGGAACTACGGGGAAAGTGGAGACTCCTGGTCCTGGGGCATGACCTAAAATGACACCCTGATGGGGTTGGATGGTGTGGTGGGACTGCCGGTGGAGGGCAGTCTCCAGGAAATGCTATTTCTGTGCCTCCCCAGTGACAGGTGAGTATGGAGTGCCAGAAAGCCTCAGCCCCAGCTGCCTTGCAGGGAGGGGAAAGGGTAGGGGAGAACACCCTGAAGACAAAGCAAGGGCCCAAGTTTACTGTGTGGAGCCTGAGGCAGGGTCCTGGTCAGGTGAAGGGGCCAGAGACAGCTCAGGTCCACAGCAAGGCTTGAGGCACCCTTAGGGAGCAAGGTGTCAGGCAAGGGATGAGGACCCAGTGTGGGGGCAAGGGGACTAAGGGGAGCCTGAGGAAAAGGAAAGGGCTCGGAGCCCTGATTGACTGGATTGAGAGCGTAATGTGAGGGCACAGAGACTGGGTGTTAAGCTATGTAAGTTTTTAGGCCACATGTTAGGCCCCAGATGCCATCTGCAAGGCATGGGACAGGGTATCAGGGAAGGTTCGGAGCTGTGTATATAGGCCCTTGGCATCAGAGCAAGTAAATGGACAGCCTCCCACCTGGTTAACAACTTCCAATTAGTATCATCAAAGGCATGGCAGAAGAGGAGGAAGGCAATTGGCCTTGAGACAAGCAGGCAGCCCAACAATTCAGCTGGTCACTTATTACATCCAGGTGTGGAAATAACTTTCAATGAAGCATTGGGTACCTTGTCAAGATGCTCAAGAAGAGTAGCTTTTGTTTTAGGGATCTGAATAAGAGATGTGCATTTAAGTATAATGACAACAGGAGTAATGAAACTACATATTTTGGATTACTTTTGCCTAGTTAGTTTTGGTTTTGTAAGTAATGTACAACATAGCAAATTAGTGCATGTTCCAATAAAATTATCTGTTTTTAGTTTAATCTTAAACTGAATAATAAACCAGAGGCCAGGGGCTATATTAGTGAAGTTTCTAGCTTCTTTTTAACTGGAGGAAAATGTGTATTGTGTTTATATATGGTACTGCAGCACCACATCCCCCTGGGCCTGGCCCCTCCGCTTCATCCCAGCCACTGCTTGCAGGAAGCCCCCTCACCCTTGCTGTGGGGCAGAAGGCAGCTCTGGTCACTGGGCAGGTTGTTAGGGAGCCAGGTGTTCTCCTCTCTTCTTCTTGGAGGGCAGGGAGCGGAGGGAAAGCAGAGTACTGTGGAATTGTAGGGGTCCCTTTATCTGGCCAGACATTAAATTTGTCATGACATGACAAAGAAGTAAGCCCTATATAGGACTTAACACACAGTGCTCACTTAGCACCCTTCTGTGTGACCTCAGAAACTCCCCTGTAGCCACAACCTAGTCCTCTGGTTAACACATGGCTCTAGAGAAAGATATCTGCATAACTCAAGACCCACTTAGGTCTCCAAGGAGTTCAGCAGTATTTTTTTTTCTTCTTGCAGAGTCGGGGTCAATCTGAGCCTTTAGACTATATAGCTCTCTTCTCCTGCACTTTTAGTCACCTGACCCAGTCCTTTCAGTAATGGGGTCCAGACACTGCTGCTTATCTCCAACTGCATCTTGCTTGCAGGCTGAGTCCTGTGGCTCTTTCCAGGTTGTTTGCTCCTGCTGCCCTTGCAGCTAGGCTCCCTGCCAGCTATGCTTGCTCTGCTAGCTCTGTCTTGCAGTGATGGGGTGCTTACCCACCTAATTTTTTTAACCTGATAGAAGTGGGAAACCTAGGTTCTAAGCCTGAGGGACTATGAATCTGCATCTTGCTTCCCATTTAAAATAACCATTAGGTCATAGGTTTAGCATTGACCAAACACTCTTTTTTTGAAACTGGCCCACTTGGCAGGTAAGAGAAAAGATGCGTGGTCACAGAAACAAATGGAGGACAACTCTTCTACTCAGAACCCTGAAGTGTGCCATTCCAATGTGATCAACCTCTCTCAGCCTTTCAGGGTCATGCTCACAATGGCTTTTCCACAGTTCCAGATGACTTTTTTACTCTGCCTCCAACATATACAGATATTGAATCCAATTACCCCTGTTTGCAGTAAGAGAGATCCCTCTCCTCCCCTGCCAGCTCATGTAGCTTAGGTTTGAGCTGGCATGTGCCTTGGGCAGGCCCACCAATATTTGTAGCTATTTAAATGCATAAAAGGACTTGATCAGTCCTTCCCTTGAGCAGTGTTGCCAACTTCATTTTGTCACTAGATGTAGTGATTCTTCGGAGGTTTCTAGTGAACAAAATGCCTGCATTAAATATCCAGCATGTTTGATACTTGATAAACTTTCTATTGACATTTCTGATGACTTTAGAGCGTCTCTAGCAGTACTTGAAGACTTCTTGACTCTTCAGGTTTCAGGGGTTGGAAAATTTGCCTTTGAGCCTGAAAAAATGAGCGGAGTAGCCACTGAACTCTGTGAGGTCTACCACCGTCTTCAGGACAAAGCCTCACCTAGTGCCTGTCACTTTCCCGTTTTAGTACAGCAATGGTAAGATAACCCCTCCACACTCTTGCTTGAGCTGGCCGCACTTTCTGCAATATGTGACTGATATATTGGTGCACTTCTATCATTTTCATACAATAGCTTTCAAAGTGACCAATATATTTGTTTGTAAGAGTTCACTTTAATTGTCTCGGGCTCTAGAGGTGAACAGAGAATGTTAAAAACTTTAGAAGCTAAAGTTGTGGACCTTCTAGGGATATCCCCCTCACCTTAATGTTTGATCAAGGAATGGGGTTGTCTCCCACTTAAAAAAAAAAAACAGAGGTCTTTCCTCCAAAACCAGATGGATGATGAGAAAGCTGGGTCTGCTTTCAGAAGGTAAGGTACTTCAGCATAGACTGAGATCCTGACAGCAACCATCCCAGAGGAAAAAACAGTTGAAGCACATTTTGAGGGCACAGAACAATAGGAGAAAGCTAGTCTCTAGCATTCCAAGCCTGCAGAGCATGGGCTAGTGAAAGCCATGGGAAGTACTTCAGTAGTCTGAGACAACACAGCTGTAGAGTCAGTGGAGCTCTACTACCAGCCTTGGACCTCATTGGACCCCACCTTTTCAAAATCCTATACCCACCCATGGTAGGGTTACCATATTCCCAGTTCCAAAAAGGAAGACACCTGCCAGGGGGTGCCCCTTACCCCTGACCTGCAGCCCCCTGGTGCTGCCCATGCCCCACACTCCTGGCCCACAGCCCCCTCCCTGGTGCCCCTCACTCCCAAGCCATAGCCATAACAGCCCTGCTGGTGCCCCTCCCTCCCAACCCACAGCCCCCTGCTCCCCCCAGGCCTGCCAGAGTTGATCCCCAGCTGCTCCAGTCCTGACTGGGCCAGGGTGCAGCACCTGTGGTGGCTCTGGCTCATGCGAACTGAGAGCAAGTCTGGCCCTGGTGCAGGCTAGAGGGAGAAGGGGGAGGCTTGTACCACCCCCTGCCCTAGGCTGGGGCTCCCGCATCCCTCTGGTGGTCTGGCTACACCCCCTCCTCCCTGCAGGCACCCCACCCCTGCGACCATAGGCACCAGCCCCCAGTGCAGGTGCCTCCCCTCTGCCCCAGTGTCCTGCTGCAGCTCTAGTGCCCAGACACCATCCCCCAGAGTTGGGTGCAAGAGGGAGAGGGGGTGTGTGCCACCCCCTGAACACACCACACATACACATGCACTACCCCTACACAACAGTCCCCCAGCCCTGGCCCTCCAACCTCCCCCCCCCACAGATTTACCTGCATCCAGCTGTGGTGGCTGCTCCCACCACCCGGCCCGGGCTGCATGCCAGCCACATGAGTGTGTGCAAACACACATGGCACCCCCTGCCTCTAATCACCCCAGGCAGCTCCTTGCAAGTGGGAAGGCTGCCAGCCTGCAAGGGGAAACCCGTGGTTTTGCTCCTTCACAGAGGAAAAATCCACATTTCCCCCACAGCAGGTGAAACCCCCCAGATCCCCCGTACACCTGCAAGCCGGGAAATGCCGTTCTACCAGCAAACTCCCGGACATTTGTCCCTATTTCAAGAAAACCTGACCAGACGGAGCTTGGAGGACCCCAAGACGGGACGTGTCCCGGACGCCCCCGGCCGTGAAGCACGCTTCTCCGCACTGCCGAGCGGCAGAGATGGTGTGGGGACTACGGCAGGAAACACTGGCCTCCAGGGAAGAGAGGCCGCCTGGTCTCCGTTGCTTGCTGTGCGTCGACCTCAGGGGGCAATGGGCAGCAGCCAGTACTCGGCCTCCCTGCTCTGCGCCCAGAGCCGCGCCGAGGGCTGAGCGCCTCTTGGCAGCGGGACGAGATGGGCGGCGTTAGGACCCGGGTGTGCGCGGCGGGCGGGCCACAAAGATAAACTGTTTTATGAGCGTAGCCGGGCCGGGCCGGGCAAGTTCAGCCGGAGCTTCTGCTGCCATGAGCCCGCCCGGCTGAGCGGCCCCGCGGCCGAGGGAGCATGGCTGAGGAGGAGGCGGCGGGGGAGTCGGAGGCGCTGCTGCCCACGCCGGCGCAGCCGGGCCTGGAGAAACTGAGGCACTTCAAGACGTACAAGCGGCGGTGGTTCCTCCTGGGCGTCGTCTGCCTGCTCAATTGCTCCAACGCCACGGTGAGTGCGGGTCCGGGCTCTCCGACTGGGAATGAGCTTGGGCTCAGTTGGCCTCGGATACCAATTACATGAGGAAGAATAAAACAAAAAGACCACGGAGGTCTGATCTCAGCAGCAACCGGGGATGCAGGGTTTCTTGAGGAGTTTCCGTGTGTGTGCGCGCGTACAGGCAGCGGGGGGGGGTCACCTGAGAACTGCTTTTGAGGGACGGGGATCGAGTTGGTTCCTTATTTCCGGGTCTTTAGTCCTTATTTCCGGTCCCTTTTTCAGAGCTCCCTTTCCCAATAAAAGCTCGTTATTAGTGAATGATGCATCCGGGAGAGAGAGGATTTCATTCGCTGTGTACATTTGCTAATGAATGTGTACGATAATATCCCGCATCAAGTGCAGAGCCGTAAATTTCATATATTGCACAGACATTAGGGCTAGAAGGGACCTCGGAGGATCATCGAGTCCAGCCCCCTGGCCCAGAGCAGGAAGTCAGCTGCGGTCATAGGATCCCAGCAAGATAGACATCCAAATGTCTCTTAAAGGCGTTCAGTGTAGGTGCTTGAACCACCTCTGGCGGCAGTCTATTCCAGACCTTGGGGGCTCGGACAGTGAAGAAGTTCTTCCTTATGTCCAGCCTGAATCAGTCTTGGAGGAGTTTGTCACCGTTCGACCTTGTCATCCCCTGGGGCGCTCTGGTGAATGGATGTTCCCCCAGATCCTAGTGAGCACCCCTGATAAATATATAGGCGGAGGTCAGATGAGGATGGGATTATGGGGCAAAATGCTTCTTTGGCCACCCCAAACTTCCTGTCGATGCCACCGGGGAACTGTCCCAAAGCTGGCTGACCACAGTCCTGCCTGGCCCAAAGCACAGTTTGGTCTTGCCAGGCTGCAAACTGACAGCCCCCCCCCCCACCCATATGCCCACTGCACTAAGTATAATGGATGGAATAAAGAATTGGCTTTTGGGCTGGGATTATGGTTGGAAATCCTTCTTGGGCCACCCCACAGCATAGTTTTCCACCAGGGAACTCTTCTGGACATCTCTGACCAGAGGCTTGCCTGTCCCAAAGTGCATTTTGGCCCTGACAGGTTGCCATCTGACAGCACCCTCCAGCCACTGTACTAAGTACACAGGCTCAGTATGGAACTGGCTTTTGGGCTGGGATTATGGCAGGAAATCCTTCTTGGGTCACCTACAGCATGCCTCTGTAGCACTAGGGGACTCTCCTGATCAGAGCATTGCCTGGCCCAAAGCATGGTTTGTCATTGTGAGGCTGCAAGCTGGCAGCTACCCAACCACTGTATTAGGTATATGGGCTCAATAAGGAACTGGCTTTTGGGCTGGGATTACAAATGGAAATCCTTTCTGGGCCACTCCACACCATGCTTCTGTACCACCGGGGGACTCTCCTGGAGAATTCAGCAGATTCTTGCCCAGCCTAAAACGCGGTTTGTGTGTGCAAGGCTGCCAACTGACAGTCCCCCAGACATTGTAGTAAGTATATGGGCCCAAATAAGGAATTGACTTTTGGGCTGGGATTACGAGTGGAAATCCTGTTTGGACCACCCCATACCATGCCTCTGTGGCACTGGGGGACTCTTCTGGGCATCTTTGACCAGAATCTTGCCTGGCGTAAAGTGTGTTTTGGCCATGCCAGGCTCCAATTTAATCTCCACCCCCATGTGCTATTTACATTGCTACCAATAAGGAGCTGCCCTTCTGCTGGGATCATGGGGCAAAACCCTCTTAGAATCATCCCAAAACACATCACCACTAACAAGGGAGCCTCCTTAAAAAATCGGGGTATGTTCCTGCTCAACCCAATGCTCAGTTTTTGAGTGTGAGCCTGCCAGGTGACACCCAGCTTTAAGACCATTATGTTGCTGTTCCAGCAGGCACTGGACAGCAAGAAGAATGGCTGCATGCACATGTAGCACCTATACACATGAGGGACCTCTGCTTCTATGCATGGTATTTAGCACATGCTGCCATTCTGCTGGAGTGTGCTAATTAACACACCTCAACAGCCTCTGCACCAGGTGTATTCACTGTCTCTGGATTTCAAAACAATGGTGGGGGCACTTTAACTAAAGCTTGTAGAAAAAGCTTAGTTAAAGTGTCCATGCTGCCTTGTTGAAGCATGGGATGCTGAATACACATGACACTACCGGTGCTTTAATTAGAGCAGCTCTCAGAGCCATTCTAATTAAAGCACCCCCACCTCCACCCCGGAGCATGTGTATAGATGCCCCTAGGGTTTTTTCACCAGGTTTTCTCATTTACTGCCAATCACCACCCAGAAACTTGGTAAAGTAACTTCAAATTGGATGTTGTAATTTAAAGAAACCTGCTTACTCACTAGCAAATGTTAAATTAAAACAAGTTTATTATGAGGGAAAAGGAGAACAATGGTACTCCCTAAGCAAAACCTTCATTATTAATCTTTAACCCAACCCAGGGAGCTACCTCTTAGCCCAGTCACTTGAAAAGGGAGTCTCACCCAGAGCTGCCATCCAGGGACTCCACCACCTGTACTGGTTTACTAGTATGTTTTGGGTAGGGAGGCCCACCCCAGAGGCTCTGTGGCTCCCCGGTGTCAGGGGCTCATTGACTTATAGAATCATAGAGAAGCAGGGCTCGTAGGGACCCCCAGAGATCACCTAGTCCAACCCCCTGCCTGAGGCAGGATCACCCCTATCCAGACCATCCCATCTAACCATACATCATAGACCTAACAGCCGAACCTGCCACAAGTAAAGCAGGGGAACTATGGCAGCCACTGTCCTGCTTTTATGAAATGTTATCAATATATGTTCCAGAGATTCCTGGGTAGAGGCCACACCCCTGCTATAGAGGAAGGAAGAAACCCCCATAGTCGATATGCTGATCTGACCATGGGGTAAAAGTTCTTCCTGACCTGAAATATGATGATTGGTCTGACCCTAAGTGAAGGGCAAGACCCTCCAGCCAGGACCTTCTGGCTTTGCTCCTAGCAAGAGAATTGGCCTACCCCAGTTCAAGTCCCCAGCCTTAGCTGTAGCAGCACTCAGTGCCCCTGAAGAAGGCTTAAAAACACCCTCACACATATAGACATAGCTATGCCTAAATCAGCTCTGACATAGCTGTTGAACCTCTTCTTGGCGCCTCCAGTGATGAAGAATCCACAACTTCCCCGGGCATCTATCCACTGCCTCACTATTTTCACAGTGAAGAATTTTTTCTAGATATCTAATCTAAATTTACTTTGCTGTAGCTTCATGCCACTGGTTTGTATCCTCCTCTTTGCAAGAGTTACTGCCCTGGTCCTGGGCTTCTACCACCAATAAGAGCCCAGGTAGCAAGAGCTGGCTAGTGAGGGCCACATATGACTTACTTGATGCTGGAGAGCATTGCTAGGGTTTGATGCTAGGAAGCGGTGCTGTGAATGCTACCTCCAGGCGTCTCTGTTGCTTTGCTGAGGGTCCCCACTGCTCCTCCATGCTTCTGGGGGTCTCTGCTGCTCCTCCATGGTGCCAGGGGGTATCCGTCGCTCTCCTCTGGGTCTCTGTTGCTCCGGTGGGGGTCTCCACTGCTCTATGCCTCTGGGGGGTCTCTGACACTCCTCCATATTGCTGGGGGGTCTCCACTGCTCCTCCATGGTGCCAGGGGGTCTCCACCACTATACACCACTGGGGGAGGGGTCTCCAGCACTCTGTTGGGGGTCTCTTTTGCTCTGCTGGGGGGTCTCTGCTGTTCCTCCCCATTACTGGGGGTCTGTGTCACTCTACCACACCACTGGGTATCCATCACTCCTCTGCCCTGCCAGGGGTTTCTCCTTGTTCTCTTCAGGTTGCCATGGAACCACAGATTTGTTAGGTTCTGCCCTGTATCTGTGATAGGCTCTGGGATTTTTTTTCAGCTGTTTTTACTGTAGTGCAATATAATGTAGACCCACTACAGAACACTGTATTCAGAAGCACTTTTAGTCTGAAGAGTTTGTTGAAAACATCCAGGGAGTGACTCCTGGCTGGAATCAACAGGTAGTTTGGGGTGTCCAAAGAAGTATTTTGCCCCATAGTCCCATCCTAATCTGATCTTCATTTAGAGTTCTGTACTTGATGCAGGATATTAATTTACATAATAATAAATAATTATGCATAGCTAATGAAATTCTCTCTCTTTTAGAATGTGTAATTCATTAATAAGAAGCTTTTTTGGGTATAGATTAGTTTTGAAAAAGGAACTGGGAAGCAGCAATAAGGAACTGGAAATAGGAACCAACTTCAGCCTCACCTTTCACAGCAACATGACAGCAGCCAGTTTTTGACAAAACTGAAGACTGGTTACAGCCCATGTTATTATGCTGCCTTTTTATTTTCTTTTTGCTGTTACTTCCCCTTGATTGGGAAATGTTGTCATTATTTGCAGGGGTGTGCAGAATAGTTTGGGTGCTAAATTCATGATTATTTACAATGGAAAATACCCCAAATGTCAAGTCCACACTAGGAAAGATATGCCAGCACAGCTATACCACCAGCAAAGATTCTGCTTATACAGCACTGGAATGCACTTAGACTCTTGTCAATATGACTTACACCAATTCCCTGAATGAACTGTATTAGGTGAAATAGTGTTCTAGCAACAGCATTTCTTAGCGGCTAGGGAAGTCTGCAGTTTTCCCACACCTCTGTTGGATAGCTGCACACTGGATGCCTGACTTAATTCATCTTCCTCAGCAAAATAAAAAAAACCCTTTTGCAATCAAACACTCCTGTCCACAGTGATTTGAAACTAGCACCTTATTTCATAAAACTAAACTAATATTTAAAATGTAGATTCTTCCCTGTAGAGCAACTAACTTGGTTGTAATAACTGAGTGTGTTAGGAGACCCAAAATTACCTGTTACTTGCATTTGGTTAAATTACATCCTTTCATCCTGAATTTGCATTCTTTTGCCTTCCTTTTCATCTCGTTCACGTTTCCTTTCTGACTAGGAAGATGCAACATGCAATAACTGTGTATGCCATTCCAGGAGTAAAGCTTAAAAGCTAAGTAGTTAGGAGCAGATGTCATAAGATCAAACTGGACTGGGTCGGTGCAAATTGCATTATGGTAGGCACATTGACATGTGCTATTAATTTACAGTAGGCTTACTGTGCAGGAAAATACAGCACAGTAGCCTTCCCAGGAGCACATCTACATGTGCTCTCTCTTGGGATCAGATTTTCTCCCAATGGGAACAGCCCTGTACTGGGCTTCTCCTGCCCTGCTCTGTCACCCTGCAGCAGCCAGGGGGAGCTTCAGGCGTGCCTTCTCTCCCCTTTCCCCTCCCCCCCACTTGCTGGCAAAGGGTAGGGGGCCAGTCCCACTGGGCACAGAGCCAGGAAAGCTTTGACGGCTGCAGCAGCAGCTATCTCCTGGCCCCATGCACATTAGAAGGGGATCTGATGTGCACAGGGCCAGGAGAAAGCTGTCCCTGCAGTGGACAGAGCTCTCCTGGTTGTGTGCCCATTCGGACACACAGCTGCCAGCAAGCCTCCTGCCAGATGGGGCTTCCCTGCCTGGCAGGGGTTGCTGGGAGCTGTCCCAGGTATCCCCTACTGGTGAGCCTCCTTCCCGGTCGGGGGCGGGGGGAAGGGGGAAGGCATGGGGCTCCCTAGCAGTGGCCCTACTTGTCATAGAGCCAGCTACTCTAGGGAGCAGGTTGGGCCTAGGAATCCAGCCTTTGTCTATCCCCTGGAGCAGGTCCATGCTGTATGGAGCTGCTCCAGGGGACAGCCGAAGGCTAGATTCCCAGTCCCTGCCCCCTCCCTGGAGCAGCTAGCTCCATGCCACACTGAGCTGTTCCAGGGCACAGGCAGGGGCTGGGTTCCTAGCCCCCACTCACCCTACAGAGCTGCCAGCTCCACACTGGGAGCTAGGACACAGGGCAGAGAACGCCCCAATTCTGGCGCTGATTGGCTCCCAGCTCCCAAATTTACTCCTGGTCAGTGTCTACAAAAGTGTTACTGGGCACATCTACACAAAAAGCTAAACATGCAGTAGACTAATTCTACTTCACACTAGTGTGTCATGACAAAAGTCATGCTAATGCTCAGTAGAATTAGTCTACTGCACATTAGTATAATTAAAAGGCCATGCAATAGTGCTACTGCGCAGTAATGCCAGTTACTGCACATTGAATTAGTACCTGTTATTACAGGTACTAAACTTAATGTGCAGTAACAACAGTGCATTAATGCATGTGTAAATGTGCCTACTGTGCAGTATCTACTACCTATTTACAGGTAGTAGACTAATCTACAGCGCAGTAAAGCATTTTGTGTAGACACACCCTCTGTGTCAATGGCACTTGCTGCTTAAAGATGCTGAAATGTGCCATGCATTGTAAACCCAGTGGCCTCGGCATGAATGGGGCAATCTGGCCATAAGTGTTTATGACGTACAGTTGGAAAGTTCATGGTATAAGTTTTAGTTTTGTTTCCACAATGATTTAAGACAACGCTCTTGATTAGTTTTCAGAAATCCTCATCATTTACAGCATCACCCCTGCAAATGGTTGTGATCAGGTGCAGTCCAACAGGACTGGCCATGGGTATTTGCTTATACAGGAGCAGAGCCTGAGTTGGTGCAAGTGCATGCTGCTCAACTCTCCCCATGCCACTTTGCCTTGGAATCATGTGACTTTTGACCACACTGATGTCTTGGAACGTGCCAACATACTGAACATCCAGTCTCTTCTCAGTCGGCGTCATTGTGGTTTCAGTTGTGTGATGGAATGGCCTTTCTCGGTTGTGATTACGGTTGCATGATAGAATTGCCTTTAAGAAACGTTCTAGAAAAAATGGAATGAACCCAGCTGCAAATCCAGTACTAATTCATTTAAAGGCATTGCCTTTTAACTCTTCTGCCCAACACTCAAAGTACAGGAACTTTGTTCAGTTATCTCAGTGAAGAAGTGAGGAAAGACATTTCAGCAGAAAGCAAACTGAGAGCAAACCCACAGCTGAAAGCACTTCTCAGAGCCCTTCCTTCTATACGTGATTGTGCTGTATAGTTTGAACCAGTATTGCTGACAGAAGATTGTAGGAGGAGGCTTTAGTAGTTTTCAGCAGTACAAGGTGTGGCCAGATCTAATCATGAGGCCTGACTCATAAGCCTAGAGAGGGAAGAAGTTACCACATTGTTTAGTATAGCTGTGAGTGATGAAGAATCATAGAGAAGTAGGGCTGGAAGAGACCTCTGAAGATCATCTGGTCCAACACCCCTATTGAAGGCAGGATCATCCCAAGCAAACTATCCCAAGCAAATCTTTGACTAACCTATTACTAAAACTATACAGGTGACCCTGTATAGCATAACACCCTAACCTGCCACAAGAAAAGCAGGGAGACAATGGTGACCTGCTATTGCTGCAGAGGCTGTTAAAATACACTCAAGGGGCATGTTCAGATGAGTGTAGTTGTGCAATATGTGACACTGCAAACACGTTTGCAGTACTACATACTGTACAGTCTGGAGTTTTCTGCACTGCAAGGGGATGCTGCCCAGGTGTGTGCTGCTCCGTTTTTTTTTTCCCATGCTTTTTTTTTTGACCCCTGGATATCCAGGGGTTTAAAAAAAAACATGGAAAAAAACTCAAAGCAGTGCGCACTTGGAAAGCACACGCTGCTAAAATGTGGATCCAGGCTGCTCAGTTGCACTGCGGCTACTGGCCAGGCTCTGCCCAGCAGGATTGCCATGGCTGCAGCTCTGGGAGGCTCCCAGGACCCCAGGTAAAGCTGCTGGGTCCAGCACAGTGCTGACCTCAGCCTCCCCTATGCTACCCAGGACAACTTGCTGCATGCCAAACCACATGTGGCACGGGCATTCCCCAGGGACAAGATGCGGCAGCACAAGGTGAGCCGCCGCTTCTTGTCCTCGGGGAACCAAATGTTCACGCACATCTGGATGTGCCCAAGAGGTCCAAGGAAGAGGGTCATGCCCCTTGATACAGAAGAAGGCAAACCCCAGCACAGTTTGTACCAGTCTGGTCATGGGGGAAAATTCCTTTCTAATCCCAAATATGGCAATTAGTTTGACTCTGCTATCAAGGAACCTTTTGGGTTTAAGTCCCAGCAGAAGCGTTGTCATACCCCTGTCAAAATCGCCAGCCTTGGCTACAGCCAGCACTCAGTGCTTCTGGGGAAGGCAACCCCACTTCTGACATATGTAATAATGGGAGGGGGGAAAAAAATCCCACCCAGCCCCATGTGGCAACCAGCAAAGCCTAGAAGCATGGGAAATACCTATAATATAGCATAAGCATAGCTACTTCCCAGATGATCCTAAATCAATACTTATCCACCCTCTTCTTGAATACTTCCGAATGATGGAGATTCCACAGCTTCCCTAGGCAGTCTAGTCTAAGCCTTACTGTTCCAACAGTAAAGTTTTTTGCTGAAAGGTTACTTTACAACTTGGCATTGGAATGCCACATAATCAAAGGGTTCTTTCAGTCCTAACGGATATTATTCAGCATAATTGCATGCTAAGTATTCAGAGTTCTGACTCCAGCCTCTGTCATGGTCAGATCAAAGATTTGCTTCATCTCTGGGAGCAGTTACTGTATGTGTCTGTCATGTCTGAAAGAAGGGGCAGCAGGTAGCAGTATAGTTCCTGCTGTTTCCAGGTTTCACTCAGGGGGAGCAGTTTTCAGTTGCAATTAGGGGTCCATAGTGCCCGTCAGCAGTAGGTACATGAAATGAGCTACAATTTCTTTTTTGCATACTTTCCTCCCACCGACTCTTCCTCCCCACTCTTCCTCCTCACCCCCTTTCCCCTCCACTCCTGCCAGTTATTGCACTCTGACCAACTTAACTCATTTTTTGGAGTGCATTGACTAACCCTGGATTTCCAGGTGAAGGAGGTGGTCAGTAAGCCTGTATGGCAGACTTTCTGCTGATGACAGTATTTAGGGAATTAATTTAGCACTGTAGCTCTTCAGATTCAGAACCCTAGGATTAGCAACTGTTTCTTTGCAGACTAGGGGCCAAATTTACCCTCAATGCATGTTGCGTTGCCACTGTTGCCAGTGATTGTACCTGTGTAACTGAGCAGAATTCAGTTCTAGGTCTTTGGCTAAAAAAAATATCTACTTGTAGCCAGTTGGATCATTGCCAATGACTGCATTAAACCAGCAAGAGAGGGAGGGACAAACTAGAATCAGAGAAGTTGCTTCTTACAGAACCAGAGATTGTGATTGAAGTCAGAATGGCTTCCTCTTTAAGTAGAAGTACTGAGTCTGGTACTTAGTTAAAAATCCTATTAACTTTTTAAAGCTTGTGCTCTAAATGCTTCTCAAAAACAGCAGCAAAGAGATTTACATACAGACTTTAATTCCAACAATAGTGTACTGTAGTTACCACTGTGACTAATGTCCCAAGGATAGGATAAGGATTGCAAAGGAAAGTGTGAGAAGCAGGAAGGGATTTGCCCCTCTGCTTGACTCCAGGCACCAGGATCTGAGTGTATGGAGTGCTATTGTCTCCTGCTGGCTTTCCTTGGCTCTCTCCCACCCTCCTCCCCACCCCACCACTCAGCTGTGCGATGGGGTGGGGGCAGGGGGAAGCTGCTGGTGGGGAACCAGGCTCAGGGAGGCTCTTCCTGGAGGAGCAGTGAAGCACAGCCTCCAGCCCCTTAACAAGCTGGGCATAGCTGGACTTGGGGAAAGGGACTGCGGGCTTTGCCCTAGTGCTCCTTTTATTCCAGTCCCAGAAACTGAAAGTGGAGTGGAGGAGGATGTTTCCCAGAACCCGGTCTGGGGAGTCTTTCTTTGCTGCTCTGCTCCCTTTGGGATTGGGAGGAGTGGCACAGGCACTGTTCCCCTCACCTTCGCTGGGCCAGAAACACTGGGTCTTGGAAGGCATAGAGAGCAAGGCAGAGGGGATGGCTGTGGAAAGATTTAAACCTGAGCAGTAATGTGAGAAGAAACTCCGCCATCTCAGCCACATCTGTGGCTCTGGCTACAGTGATGAGGCTTCCAACAGCAACATGGGCAGAAGCCCCTTCATTGTGACCAGAGCGAGGGACTCTGGCCACACTGGTGGGGCTTCTCATGGTGGCAACCTGTGCCCTGGCAAGAGCAAGAAGACCAGGAACCTCTGGTTTTAAGTCCCAGCAGGAGCACTGGCACACCCCAGAAGAAGAAAAGAAAGATAGAAGACAAACACAATAGAAAAGATATTGAGATTAGTGGAAGATCAAGACTTTTCAAAAGGGAAGATGGTCTTTATCATCTGAAGAAATATGATTTGAAGTCATATTTCAAATCATACATGATCAAATCATACAATCATTGTATGTAGTATGATGTAGTATGAAATCAATCAAATCATATTGATTATTGTATGATTTGATCATACAATCAATCATTGTATGACTACATATTGTATGACTACTGCATGTAGTCATGTAGTCACATGTCACATGACTTACACACATTCAGTGTTCATTGTTCAGCCTTTGATTCTTAGTGTCCAGCCAGCTTGTGAGTTTTTTTTCCCCAGACTCAGCTTTCACAACTTTGAAAGTGTTTTGTAAATTTCCCTTGAGCATAAGGATAGTGAGATCAGAAAGTCAAAAGTGTTTGTGTGCCTCTGTCCTAAATTTTTTTTCTTGTGATCATTCATTTAGGTGTATATTTTAACTCTACTTTCACCCACATAGTTTCCATGGGGGCATTTGGTGCACTGGATCAGATGCCACATTTTAGGATATCCATACGTAGAAATCATGGATGCTGTTGGGTTCACTGTGGGGAGTGCTGCTGGTTGTTGTAGCAGGAGAAATATTCTGACAGGTTTTGCATCTATTGTTAAAGCAAGGCTGCATCCCATTTGGTGTGCATTGAACAGCAGGGAGTTTTTTGATGTTAAATTGGGCAAGATTAAGGAGTTGTTTGAATGCCAGAAGCTGAGGGTGCGGCTGGGAGGAGGGATCTGGGAAAATTTTTATTGAGCTGTAACTGTTTGATGTTTCTTCTCATCAGGTCAAATGTTGCATTGCATGTGACCATGAGAGGTATGCAGTCACAGGGTTTGGGGTCTTTTTTGTATTATAGCAGGTTACTGTTGGGTATTTGGGTAGTACTTTCAAAGATACAGTCTGTTTCTCTGCTGGAGTGTTCTTGTTGTGTAAAGGCAGATTTCAGACTGACAAGGTAGCTGTCTTGAGAACTCTTGTAAGAGTAGATGTGATAGTATGTGAGGGCCTGGTTGTAGATTACAGCTTTTTTGGTGTGCTTGGGATGATTGTTGTTTTTGTGTATGCAAGCATGGTGGTCTGTGGGATTTTTGTATAAAGAGGTTGTAGGGTGCCATCCTGAATGTGGGTTGTGGTATCTAGAAAGTTGAAGTTCACGTAGAAATATAGGAATATTGCAGAGAGAATTTAAGGGGCAATTCATTTTTAAACTTGTGGTGGAAGTCGATAAGAGAGTCCAGGTGTTCAGAATAGATGATTAAAATATCACCTATGTAGTATAAGTAAAATGCAATAAGTAAAAGGTTTGGTGGTGCAGTTTCCTAAAAATCCAACCTCCAGATGGCTTATGAGGAGGTTGGAATATTGAGAGGCCAAGCTGGAAGGGTTTAAATAGGAGTGAGCACAGTAGCAGGGCTGAAATCAGATGCTGCAGAGGTAAACTGCACAGAGCCCCCCCAACAGCAGCTCCCACTTGCTGGGACAGCCATGCCATACCCAGGTGGTACTTCCAGCCTGCAGGCGCCTGGAGCCCCAGATAGTGCCCCCTCCCTTCTGCCCACCTCCCGGGCTCCAGCAGCTGCTGCTCAGCAAGGACCCATGGCAGCTTTCCCTGTCTGGGGGCATGTTGCGGATGCCACACAGTATTGCACCTGAGGCTTCCACCTGTGGGCCAAGCACCCTCTGCTAGGAACTATGGCAGCGAGGAAAGCCCTCAGCCTTGCAAGAGGAGTGTGGCACTGGCAGCTGCTGGCTGCATCCAGGTGGGGAAGGACTGTCCACACCCTCAAATGCTAGGAAGGAAAAATACCACAAGTGACTTTTTGAGGAATTGAGAAGTATTGTGATCTAGAAACACATGGTGGGTTTTTATTGTGCCCAGTGACATCACAGTATCATCACTAGACAAGAACAGTCTGAACTTATATAGCTAATAAGACTGTGCAAATAAGATTCTTTAAAGAACGGTTGACAAGACCAAAATTTGCGTGAGTAGACACATTTTGTTAGGAATCCTTTTCCTGACACATGTAATATCCTCTGCCAGCTGCAGGATTTAGAGAGTTTAACCACCCTTGTTCTAGGATTCACCCCCACCAAACAAAATACAGTGAAGCCAGAACCTCAATCTTTTGGTCTTTTGTTTGAATCAATCACATGGCTGTGCCTAGGCAAGAAGTTTGGAATTGGAGCTTCCTCACTGGGAAACCCAGTAAAATCGGCAGCTAGGATTCAACCCGAGTTCCACTAAACCCTACTTGTGCTAAATTTATGCTCATAATATTTTTGAAACTCAAATTTTCCACATCACATTATATGATTTGTATAAAGTACAGTGTTTGGCTTAGCAGATTGTATTCCCTTTCCATGTGGTAATTCAGCAAACAGGCAGGCTAGAAGAATAAGGAAAGGCCACGCCTTATTGTGCTTCTGTTTAATTTCTGATGGTTTTCATTAGGGGCATGTGAGGTGGGCCCTATTTGATTCAGATTTGGCCCGAATCAGGGACAGTGATTCAATTAGTTGATTCGGATCACTGTCCCTGATTCAATACACCCAAACCCAAATTTGAAGATTTGATGCTGATTCCGAGAATCAGCAATTCAGACATAGACACATCTTTCAATACCTTGAGGTAGCAAGCGCGGCTCATGATTTCTGTGATGCTGGAGCACATAGAGCATCCCACAGGAGTGTGGGGGCCCCACCATATGCTCGGTGGTAAACCCGGAAGTGGACTGGAAGTATTTCTGGTCCACTTCCAGCTCTTCCAGGGAGCATGCTGGGGGGGGGGCCCCACCGCACCTCCAGGGCTCAGCAATCAGCTGTGAGAAGACCCTGGGTGTCTGCCCAGACCCAGGAGACACCAGTCACTGAGGCGGGGGTGGGGAGGGGCCTGTGCACTCCCCAGTGGACCCAGAAGTGGACTGGAAGTGCTTCTGGCCTACTTCTGGGTC
Organism: Crocodylus siamensis; assembly: GCF_052110815.1. Lineage (NCBI taxonomy): Eukaryota > Metazoa > Chordata > Crocodylia > Crocodylidae > Crocodylus > Crocodylus siamensis. The sequence continues at coordinate 112,336,034 of NC_143397.1, read as the reverse complement.
TGCTGCTGAGTGCGCTGGGGAGCACCCCACGCTTCTGTGGGACGTTCCATCTGCCCCACCATCACAGCACTCACAAGCCCCTGCCACCTAGAGGTATGTAGAAAAAAATATTTAAAGCTGTGTCTATGTCCGAATCTCTCCAAATCTATCTGGAGGGTTCTAATTCGATTTGGAGAGGTTAAAGGGTTCCCTGATTCAATTCAGAATTGGGCCAAATCTCCGCAAAGTGGTACCTTGTTAGAAGTATGGGCAAGAGGAGGCAGGGAGTAGGGGACTGGGGACTGCTCTTTAAGAATCTATAAAAAGGAGGAAGAAAGCGAACTGAAGATTGTATGTGCGTTCAAATACCTCTTTTATCTAATTTACCAGAGAATTCATTACCTAAACTTGAAGATTACCTAATACCACTACAAAATTTAGGTCTTCTGATGAACTGGGAATAGGTCATAAATTTAAAGAATTTCTTTGGGGTTATAATCTCTTCGGGGTTTTGGCCAAGATTGTGAATTTGTTTCATTCCACAACCCTGCTCAGAATTGAGCCAATTTCAGCTCATTTCTTCTGAAATACAAAGCCTGTGGAGATATTGTTACAGTTCATAGGGAACTATATCAGGTTAAAATGTCCTGATTTTCAAAAGGTAATGAAAATCAGCAACTCCCTTAGCTCATTATAAGTATTCAGCAACCCTGAAAAGTAGGTTTCTTATCTATGTGCCTAAATCGCAGGTTGAGGTAAATAATCTCAGAGATTGAACTGGCAAAAATAGATGGACAATTGCTGTTGTATGCTTATGTTTCCCTTTGTGGAAACAGAGCAGTGGCCATACAAGATGTAGTGAATGACTGAAAATATAACCCTGAAAGTGCCTCATAACTTACCTCATTCTACTTGGGGAAAAAGGATATGAATGACGAAGAAGTCTTTGGCAGGCCTATTAACTTGACTTAAAAGTAAGATTTTAGAGCAGGCACTGAAAAAGATGGAAAACTAGACAAAGCACAACATTACATTGACAGAGGAAGATCATGTTAGGCAAATATACTATCATTCTATGGTAAGATGAGGCTTCTTGAAGGTTAATATGAAGGATTTAATTTATCTAGGTCAGTGATTACCAAAGAGTGTGCCACAACACACCAATATGCTGCAAGGGCAATGGAAGTGTGCTGCAAAAAAATGATGTTTCTCTTTTTTGGAATTTTAACTTTTTTTTAATGGTTGTACCTTTTAATACACAAAATCAGTTTTCAAGTCAAAATTCATAAGACTATTCAGGCTACACAACATTAGTAATCTGCCATAGTATGTCACTGTACATACCATTCACAGTGACAATAGAGGCAGGTACAACAGAGATACTAGTACTTGGGCTTATGGTGGGTAAGGAGGGGAAAGTTCATCTTGATGGTTAGAGCATTAGCTCATAGCTGTAAGGCAGGCAGGCTTAGTGGTTCACCCTAGGATCAGAGCCAATGGTTTACTAGAATGTAAGTTGCTAAGGTCAAAGCCAAGTATCAATCTGGGTTTCAGAATATCAAACCGAGGGTCAAGACAAGGTCCTGGTCAAAGTAAAACAGTTGATCAAGGCTATACGCCTATCTGAGACAAAAAAGTTAATTGGAGTCAAGCATGAGGGTCCAAAGCAGCAGCAGGATTACTGAGACAAGGCCCTACAGAAAGTGGGAGGGTTTTATAGCACTCTAGTCAGCAGACTGTAGCTCCCATTGGTGACCTCAAGGGAGGGCCCAGACTGGGCTAGGACTGGCCTCTGGGTGTTGGGGTGTGGGTTTCTGTCTACAAATGCCAGTGTTGTTCAGGAGTCCTGACAATAGCTTTCATGTTTTTTCTCCTGCAGTTGTGGCTGACGTTTGCTCCAGTGGCTGATCAAGCAGCAGTCTATTTCAACGTATCTTTGGATACCATTAACTGGCTATCCGTACTGTATCTTCTAATATCCATTCCATTTGGACTGGTGGCCACATGGCTTCTTGATACTGCTGGACTCAAATGCACTGTAAGTTTGATCAAGGGACTGCATTGACTGCTTAAAATAAGTGAAGATGACATTTGCATTAATATGTACTTTGTGGGTGGGAATCCAAGTCACTTTTTGTCAGTGCTTTTAAATGGCATTCTCGTTAAACTTTACATGAGATTTAAAGCTCTTTTTGTAATAAATAAAATCTGCTGTAAAAGGAAATTAAATGTCAGCAGTGAGAAAAGATGAAGTTCAACAAGGTGAGTTAGCTTCTTTCCCTTCTTTGGGCTCAGGGTCACTTCAGAAAATGACACTGAAGAAATGTCCAGCCAAGCCTAATGGACCATTGGGGTACTATTGTTATAACACATTAGTTTCCTGGCCATCAGCACATGAGAGCAATATGGTCATCTTTGACTCCCCAGCTTGAATGACCACATACTCTATTTACCGTTGTATCAATGGAATGTGATCTTTGCCATGGGTCTAGAGGAGGACTTGAACCACTCTGTTACTATGCTTCTTATCTGTAAGCTTGACTTAATTTTAATGTCTAGAAAATCTTCCTTGTTATCTTGGAACTTTGTCAAGTTGTCATGAAGCATCTTAAAGATGGTTTGTGCTCCAAAGTAACAACCTTCAGTCATACCCAAGTTTAGTTTTTGCTATTGGAGCACTTGTCTTATTTATTGCATGGCCAGTAATGCTACCTCTCTCTTGTGGGTAATAGGTCACACAGCTGTCTAAAATCATAGCATGCAAAATGGCCAAGCTGCAGATCTGTTTGAGTTCACTTAGTTTAGCCTTCAAAATTCATGAAATTACATGCCATAGTTTAGGGATGCCAAACATATGGCCCGCAGGCCAGATATGGCCTGTGGAACCATTGTATCCAGCCCACCAGTAGTTTGGTGGGCTACTAGATGTCAAAGCTCTTTCTCTTGTCACAGGACAGGTGCCACCCCACTTGTTCTTTCTGCCCTGAAGCTTGTCTTGAACAAAGTTCACTTCTGATCTAGTGTCCGCCACATGATTTAGTTCTTAGTAGATGTTAATTTGAGAAGAGACGCTGCTTACGGCTCATGAAGGTGTTAATATGGTACTCCATTTTCTCTTTCGTAGTTCACTCATCCCCAGTCCAAACAACCTAGTCCGGCTTCTCTGTTCTGCTGTCTCCTGTGCTCTCGCTTCTCTTGGCAGGACCTTGTGTCCTGCACCTCTCTGGATGCCCTGGTTCAGTTGCCCACTGGGCCTTCTCAGGCCCTTTTACTCTATACTCCTGTGTGCTCTGTCACTCTCTCCTGCGTGCTCTGTCACTCTGTATCTGAGCCTGCCTGGGCTCTTGTGGCGACCTCCTCATCACTCCCTTTCTAGTCTCTTCTCCCACTCCAGCTCTCAGAACAAAAGAAAATATGGTCCCTTTCCTGTGATAATTATGATGTCCTGTCTCTTTAAGTCTTCTCCTTTGACTTTAGTGTCTGTCTCTTTAAGGCTGTGATTCTCCTGTGCCTCCATCCATTGGAGTAAACCGTAAGCCTCTTCCCACTACAGTTTCAGCAGAAGGGAATCTCCTAACCTGGTAGCCATCCTCTCTGTTCTCCCACTTTTTTCCCTTTTGGTATCTGTTTAAGCAGTCCAGGGCAGGCTACTAATTACTCTACCCAGGTGTCAGTGGCTCATTATCAGTAGCCCCATGACTGTTTCCTCCCTCCTGCTTGTTAGTTCCCATGCAGGCTTGTTTACAGAGCTGTGTTTCAGGGTTCTATCCCTCATTCCCCACTCCCTGCCACTCATTCCCTGCCACACAGATGAAAGTCCTGTCATGAAATAAAAGATTAAATAAATGCAAACTGAGTGTTTCAGAGAGAAAAAAGCTTCCAAGACCTCTTCACACTGCTTGAAGCTATCAAAGGGTTTTAGGATAATAGGACATGCCCAGCTGCTGACCCCAAATCCCACCTCACTTGTCTTCTGGTACCATGTTGTTGGGGCTCATAAGAAAAAGGAGGACATGCCTACATTAGTTCTGTGTTGCTCTTGAGGTTGTTGCTGGAAAAGAAGCCCCAGCACTCTATGTACTCCAAACCTGGAACAGAGACAGATGAGGATGCTCTGGGATGTCCCTTGCTCTTCTATAGAGATCTCTCATCTCTGGTGTGCTTGAGAATGTATTTGGAGTGGCAGAAGGTTGGTAGACTTGGTTTTCAGCAGCATTCTCAAGAACAGCATGGAACCAGTGTACACCTGACCTCAGGGAGCTAACTCCTTGTTCTGTTTGCCGCAGATACAGTAAGCAAGCAAGGACAATTCACCAGCACTAGATCAACTCAAAGGACTGAAGTCGGTGAGGGTAGAAGAGAAGCTTGAAGGATTCATGATTCAGGCCAAGGGGGCAGGGCCAGGGGCTAAAGAAGCAGCAAGACATTTGTAGTGACCTTTCATCTCACACACAGTAAGCAAGCCAAACCTGTTCCAGGGTAAGCTCTGAACCCATCTCTCATGTGGGAAGCTGCAAACTGAATGCCAGCACCACAAGGAGCCACCTAGATAGACAGAATAAAATTCCACAGGTAAACATGGTAAAACAGCCTCAGCAGCCAAGGTTCACTGACTGCTGGGTTTGGCCTGTCTGGCCACCCATGCAGGCTGAATTATTCTGAGGAAGACATGCCCCTATTCTCATACTAACCCTTCATTTAAGCCCCCGGGATACCTGGCCTTGTATGCTGGCTGCCGGGGAAGTAAGTTGGCTATCCTCCATTTAGTAAAATGATGAACTTTGTACTTCCTAGGAGATGGACAGTTATGCATTTTCAGGCTAAGAAATGCCTTGTAATGTTTCTGAGACATGACAGAAAATATGTTTGGACTCTCTGGGTGCGTCTATATGAGATCCTTCACTGTGCGGTAGCATAGTTTACTATGCAGTAAAAACCCCTAATGGCAAATAAATTTGATACCTGCAAATGCAGGTATCAGATTTACTCATGATTAGTTACTGCTCAGTAACACACATGTAGACGCAACCCAGGAGCAAATTTGGTCCAAGTCAGCCCTGTCACTAGGGGACCGGCCTCAAGCTAGCCCCAGAGCTTTGGACTGGGAGCCTCTCCTGCCCTAGGCCTGGGCTGCCTCTACAGCAGACCCTGCCTCAGGCCTAAAAGCCCACAGGCATTCTGGACCCCGGGGCATACCAGCAGGGTGCCTGAGGGCACTCCAGGCCCCTGTGTGCCCCTAGGCAGGCTGCAGGCCACCTGTCCCAGCCTGCGTGCACCCTGGTGCCACTGCCTAGCACCCAGGCCCAGCTGCAGGCAGCTTCTGGCTGCTAGGGCCAGCTCCACCTGCCTGCAGCTCACCCCCAGCAGCCTGCAGGTGCTGCAGGGCATTGCCTCTGCTGTGCAGCTGTCAGTCCTTTGCCAGGCCCCTGTGTTGGGTGCTTCATGCAGCTGCCTAGGCCCAGCAGCACAGTCAGCCATGCAGAGCCGCAGAGAGCCAGTACGGGACCCATGATGGCAGCACCAACTTCTCCCCAGAGGGCCTCCTGGCTGGGCACCTGCCCACTGTACCCAGCCATCCAGGGACACTGCCTGGATCTGCATGCAGTCACTGACAGACATGACCATGAGAAGCCATCAGCCACAGCTACATGGTAAGTCCTAAACTGGGGGAAGGGCTCTCCCTGCCCCCAGCCCCTGCCTGTGCTCCCCTCCCCACCTGTCTTGGCCACATTCCCCATGCCCCAGGTTTTCCCCCCACAGCACATAGGAAGGTAGGAGACAGTGCAAAAATCTATGAAGCAGCCTGTGCCCCTGCAGCTAGGCGGGTATGGGCCTCCCCCATGCTGAGGAATGCGCCAATGCCAGTAGCGATGTGCTCCCTGGCTGTGAGGGGGAGGGCCATGTAGCACAGCCACAGCAGAGGTTGTGTGGCAGCCTGGGCTTGCTTCCCCCAATGTTGAAGCTCAGGGTCCCATGCTAGGTGTGCAGGTGCACCCAGGTTATCTGGCCTTGAGCAGCAGTAGGACATAGTGGGTCAGGCACCTCTTTGTTCCAGGCAAACAGCTCCCAATGCTGCCTGAGGCACATGCAGCATGGGCATGCTTGGGATGTAGTAGTGGCGCAGGGTGGAGCTGGCCCCAGGGTTCCTCCCTGGAGAAGCTTCCTGCTGGGAAGGTGGGAGCATTGGCAGCTCTTCATCCCAGTCCAGGAGCCCTGCATCTCCCAAGCCTGGGAGCAGTTGGCCTGCAGGAGGAGGGGGAGCAGTGGGGGCTGGAGACGCAGCAGCAGGTGCTGCCAGGAGCTTGGCCTGTCTCGCCCTGGAAACAGGGTGGAGGAAGTAGGCTGCCTGCGGGCAGCACCTAGCAAGCTGCTGGCCCCAGGGGATTGAGTGGGGATGGGGGCTTGACCAGTGGCTGCCTGACTTACCATGGTCAACAGGCAGCCGTACACACCTGACCCTCGATCTGAGGCTGGGCACTGCACGGCCCCCGGTACAGAGCATCTTATCTCTGAAATATTGCAAGCTCACACAAATAGCTTCTTTTTCATGGTTCTGCAAGGTTTGCAGCTGCATGTAGGGGACATGCTGCGCTTGGCAGCTGGGATGTGGCCTCAGGGTCACCAACACCCACAGCCAGGGCCCTCCCGATGTGCCATCTCCACCAGTGGAAGACCCTGAACAGGACTCTTATTCTAGACTGCCTGGTCATGGTGGAGCCCTTCTCCCCTCCCTCCCCAGCACCAGAGCCCCTCTACCACCCACCTTACCCACCACCAATAAAACACCCTGTTCCCCATTTGAACTATTTCACACTGGGGAATGCTGTGGTTGTGTGTGTGCCCTCCTGGGATCGAGGGGCTGTGGGTGGAACTCAGGGAAAGGTGGCCAGCAACCCAGCCTCTGGCCTTTCCCCTGCAGGTATGTGTGCCATGGCAAGCCCAGCAGGGGTGGGGTGGGGGGGCTTGCTCAGAGGCCATGGCAGCCACTTCTCCCCTGGTATGCGTGGCTCCCCCTGCGGCAGCCAATGGGTAGGGCCAGCAGCGTGGGCATGTGGTCCTGGCCCTGTTGCAGGCAGCTCCTGCTCTACGCCTGCATGGAATCGGGGCAAGTGATGGGGCTGGGACCAGGCAAGAGGGCTAATGGTGAGGGACCCAGGGTGGGGGCCAGGACAGGAGCTTCTGGCTAGTGAAGGCAGTGCTGGACCTTTGCCCAGGCCCACGTGGGGGACTGCTGCTGGGTGGCACGTAGCTGTCAGAGGCCAGCCAGGACTACTTCCAGGGGCAGGGCATTGGGTGGCATGCAGGTGACTGCCAGGACAATGACGATGTCCAGCACCCTGCAGTCATTCTCCATGGCTTCCACTGCCCTGGCCACGAGCACAGCCTGCTGCTCCAGGATTTCCACGTGCTGCTCCTCCAAGGCCAGGAGCTGCACCCTGTATTCCTGGTTTACCTGGTCCCACACTTCCTTGCATCAGTCCCGCACTTCCTCACTCCAGTCCTGCACATCCTGGCAGATGAAAGCCCCCATCCACCACCTGTCCTGGCAGGTGACATCCTCTGCTGCCAGCCAGTCCAGAAAGAAGGTCCAGTCCTGGGTCTTCTTCCTATGGAACTGCAGCATCGGAGGGCCCCATCCATGGGTGGTGGTGACCCTGACAGTGCATCCTGACTGCCAACTGCTGCCTCTCCCCCATGTGCAGCTGCTGGACCTGCACAGCGATGAGAAAGAAGCTGTTTATGAAAATTGGCAACATATCTGAAATTAGATGCTCTGTACCAGGAGGCTGTGCCTTGTCTGGCCTCAGATCAGGGGTCATGCATGCACAGGTGCCCACGGACCGTGATAAGTTGGATGGACAGACCTGGGCCCGGGTGACTGCTGGCCGAGCCCCCTGCCCCACTTGCTGTCCAAGGTCTAGTGGGCCACTGGGTGCTGGCTGCAGGCAGCCTGCTTCCTCCACCCCATTCCTAGGCCAGGACATGCCAGGCTTCTGGCAGCTGCTGCCAAGGCTCTAGACCCACTCTACCCCCTTCTCCTGCAGGTTAGCCTGTCTCCTGTGCTGCCACCAAGCCCACGGCACCTGGGCTGAGGAGGCATGGAGCTTCTGGATGACTGGGATGAGGAGCTGCCCACACCCCTGCCCTTCCTGCAGGGGCATCCCCAGAGAGGCATCCTGGGGCCAGTCCCCACCTCCCCCAATGGCCACTATGTGCCCTGAGCGTGCCCCTGCTGTATAGTCCTAGGTGCAGCACAAGTTGCTGTTTGCATGGACCAAGGGGTGCCTGACCCACTACGCCCTGCCATTTCTTATGGTCATGGTGCCCCAGGTACACATGCACACTTGGCACAGGATCCTGAGTTTTGACAGTGTGGCAGGCAAGCCTGCACTGCCCCACAACCTCCACCGCCATCTGGAGGGATATTTGTGACTGTGATCTATGTCCCCGCCCCCTGCAGGCAAGGAGGACATCACCACCAGCATCAACACAGTCCTTGGCATGTGAGAAACCTGTACCCACCTATCTATGGGGATACAGGCTGCTCAATAATGTTTTGCGCTGTCTCCTGCGTCCCTGTGTGCTGTGGGGGAAGGAATCCACGGGCCAGAGGAGCATGGCCAGGCTGGTAAGTGAGGCTGTGGCAAGGGCCAGGCCCAGGGACAGGAGCCAGGGCCAGAAGCACCCCTTCCGCCCAGTGCAGGGCTTACCACATGGGTGGGTATGGCGTGCCTGGTGGCTTACATCAGTCCAGCTGGCAGTGACCATGTGCAGTTCTTGGCGGACTTGTAAATAAGAGGGGCACAGCTTGCAGCTGCCTGGATAGGGCCCCAGGGAGGAGCTGGTGCTGCTGACAACTGGTGGTGACATGGCCAGCTGCACCTTGTGGCTGGGGCTGAAGTCATGGAGCTGTCAGGCTGTCATGCACCTATGGCACTAAAGGACTGCAAAAGCATTTTCCAGCCAGAGTGGACACAGAATATTCAACATTCAATTTAACTAAAACTAACTTTCAGCCCCTCATATACTCCCCTGCAGTAGAGTGCCTGCCCCACATAAATTTACCTCTGCCTCACCCCACAGCACAACAAGGTCTCCAGTTTCCTCCTGTGACCAGTTGGGAATCCGGGGGATGGCATATGGTGTTGGCAATGAGACCATCATGGCTCCTGCACTGGTTCTTCAGGCCTCCACGCAGGGGCACAGCATGAGACTAGCAGCTGTTCAGCAAGACAATGTCCCACAGCACGTGCAGGGTCTGGGCAGGCTGCTGGTGGTTGGCTGCAGCCAGCTGGAACTGGCCCCAGTGTCCATGAGTTGGCTGCAGCTGGGCCTGGGTGCTGGCAAGCCTTGCAGGAGCCTAGAGCACTCTGTAGGGCTGGGTGGCACAGCCCTGACAGCTGCGCGGCACTATGGTGCCATAGAGCAGTGCCAGGGTGCAGGCAGGCTGGTAGAGCTGGCCTGTGGCCTGTGTAGGGAGAGCAATGGCCAGCAGTCACCCCAGGCTTCCTGCACATGTGCCCCAGGGCTCAGACTGCTTGTAGGCTTTTAAGGGCCTGGGACTGGGGCTGCCATAGAGCCATCCCAGCCTTGAGGCAGGGTAGGCTCCCAGCCCCACGGCCCTGGGATTAGTCTGGGGCTGGCCCTCTAGTGGCAGGGCTGACTGGGAGCAAATTTGCTCCTGGTTGGTATCTACACATGCGCTACTGCACAGTAACTACTCGCAAATAAATTTGCTACTTGCATTTGCAGGTAGCAAATTTACTCATGAATAGCACAGTTTACTGCATGGTAAGCATGTGTATATGTAGATGTGCAGAAAACTACAGTAAAGTAAACTGCTTACTCAGCAGAAAACTGGAGTAAAGTATCACATGTAGATGCATTCACATGTGCAAATAATCTGGGAGCAATTTACTCTAGAGTAAACTCTGGGCACAATTTACATGTGCAGGGATGCAGTAACAGATTTGCTGCTCCTAGCAGCAGATTGCTTCTGTTCCCTGAGGACCTGCACCAGGCTCCTGTGTATGTGCTAACCTAGGGGCTGACAGCTATCTCTTGGCAGGGACTGGGACATTGCTCCCTCCCTCCAGGAGCTGCCTGGGCAGGCTCTGCCACTGGAGCCTGGTCAGGGACAATGTCCCTTTGCCTTGACACCAGGGAACTCCTAGCCTCCTGTCTGTGATCATGGGGCTGGGGCTGGGAGATCCTTTTCTGTGGTCAGGGCACCCAAGCTGGGAGATTCTTATAAGGATAAGGATGTCCCAGACCCTCCTTCCCAGTTATGAATCAGGAGCTGTGAGGTCCCTGCTGCTGGGGCAGGGGGACATAGTCCCTGCCCAGACTCTGGTGGTGGAGTCTACCCTGGCAGCAGGCAGCTCCCACGGGCAGGGAGCCATCTCCCTCCCCCTGCTGCCTGGCTTACAGGAAGCATGTTTGTTCCTGGTCAGGCATCTACATATGCGCTACTGTGCAGTATCTAATTGAGAGTAAATTCGCTTCTTGTATTTACAGGTAGCAAATTTACTTGCCATTAAAGCAAATTACTGCACAGTAAACATGTGTAATGCATAGTAATGCATGTGTAAATGGTGATGTCTACTGTGCAGTAATTAGCTCTAATCTTGAGCAAAGCATCTTGTGTAGATGCACCCACTGTGAGTTGGAATCAGCAAATGACTCAGTGGTATCCACACAGCCTAGTAAGGATGCATAAATGCCTTTTTTCTGTAGACAGAATAGCTACAGGTTGGGAGGCCTAAAGTTATGCACCATTTTAGAGTTTAATTCAGCCTCCTAGTCCACAGCTAGTTCACTATGTGACTCCTCTCCTTCTCCCTTTGTTGCAGATAATCCTCAGTGCCTGGCTGAACATGATTGGCTGTGTTATCCGGGCTTTCAGTATCATGAATTACCCGAGAAATGGAATCATAGGCAGTTTCTTCCTGTTTGCGGGACAGTCCCTCTGTGCGCTGGCACAGCCACTCATCATTTTTTCTCCAACTAAGCTGGCAGCCCTCTGGTTCCCAGACCACCAGAGAGCTATAGCAAATACAATCTCTTCAATGTGTAAGTAACAGCTACAAATATGCTGAACTGCATGAGGCTTGTCTGTATTAAAACCTACCATCCATGTATGCCATCTCTGAAGTTGTGTAAGAGGAACTGCATGTGCCAGAAGAGTACTAGTGCCACCCCTCTATGACACACATTCAAGCTCAGTGCTTTGCATTAAGCCCTTACTTGGGAGGCAGCAGGGCTCTGGGGATATAAACCCAGAGCTGGAGCTAGTAGGGGCTCTCTCTCTCTAGCAACTGCCAAGGAAAAGAGCTTCTTCACCAATGAGCTACCTGAGACTAGGTGCTTCCTGCAAGAACAGTGGGGCTCCAGGAGTCTAAGGTACCTAAGGCTAAGTGCTCGGAGAAAGGGGCACATGATCTGGGCAGAGCCTAATGAGGGGCATGTTGAGCTGTATGCCGGAGAGGTGCAGAGAGCCAGGTGACAGAGAAAGGGGCAGAGCCAGTTATCAGGGAGAGAGATCCAGAAAGCTAGACACCAGAAGACCTGGCCCCTGAATGGTACAGAGAGACAGGAGCTGGAGGGCTTGGCATTGAGGTGGCGCCTGGAGTTGATAACAGTATAACATCTGTGAGGCATGGGACATGATAAGGGAAGATCAGAGTCATGTAGTGTGCCCTAGGCATTAGGGCATTAAAGGGGCAGTCTCTCACCTAGAACCAACTTACTCATTACATCAAAGATGTGGCAGGTGAGATGGGGGTGGGAAGTTGCCCAGATAGGTGCGCAGGTCATTGTAGTGATCAACCTTGAGACAACGCACCTGTCACACTAATATTCAAAAAGCTACATACAGCTGAATCGACACTTTGCAAAACTCCATATGCAGAAAAGTTCCTTCGTGTTACAGAGAGGGAAGTAAGTTAACTTATCCATTATCACATGAAAAGTCGGGTAAATTCTGAGCAACTTTCTTTCTACATAAGCTTTGGTCAGGGATGACGTACAAGTAGCTTTGCCTTGTAAACAGCAGTGGTTAGAACCCCAGGACTCTCTTCACCTCCCATGGATCTCTGGCAGATAATAAGAGCTCTGAAGCATAGAGTAGGTGGATATTAGAGAAGACTATGCTCAGATGCAGGAGAATGATGCAGAGATCCACAACTGGCTTAGCTTTGAAAGAAGAGTAAAGAGCTGATAAATTTATGGGGAGGATATAGAAAGGGGAGCCAGTAAGACAATATGATGCGTGGAGTTAGCTTTGCTGTCCCCAGGTTGCACAGCAGGATGGAGGGTCTTTGATTTTCCCATACTTCTTGGCTTTGCTGCTTGCCCCATAGGGCCAGGAGGGAAGTTTTTCCCCCCTACTGTTGCTACGAGTGTCAGGGATTTTTTTGCCTTTTTTGGAAGTATTGGATTTAGACTGAGGTATGCCAGTGCTCGTGCTGGGACTAAAACCTGGAGGTCCCTGGCTAGAGGGTCTTGTCCCTCTGCTCTGGATCAGACTGATCACCACATTTGGGATCAGGAATTTTACCCCATGGTCAGATTGGCATGGACTGCGGGGAGGTTGATTTCCTGTAGCAAGGAGAGGGGCAGCATGGCCCTTTTCATAGATTCACAGATGTTAGGGTCAGAAGGGACCTCAGTAGGTCATCAAGTCCGATCCCCTTCCCTGGGCAGGAAAGAGTGGTGGGGTCAGATAGCCCCAAGTAGATGCTTATCCAGTCTCCTCTTGAAGACCCCCAAAGTAGGGGAGAGCACCACCTCCCTTGGAAGCCCATTCCAGATTCTGGCAACCCTTACTGCGAAGAAGTTATTTCTAATGTCCAACCTAAATCTGCTCTCTGTCAGTTCATGGCCATTGTTCCTAGATACTCCAGGGGGTGCCCTAGTAAATAGAGCATCTCCTATTCCCTGCTGCCCTCCCCTGATGAATTTATAGGCAGCCAGAAGATCACTTCTCAGCCTTCTCTTGTGAGGTCCCTCAGTCTCTCCTCATAGGGCCTTGCCTGCAGGCCTCTGACCATATGAGTGGCCCTCCTCTGGACCCTCTCAAGATTCTCTGCATCCCTCTTGAAGTGCAGCCTCCAAAACTGGACACAGTACTCCAACTGCAGCCTGACCAGTGCTGCATAGAGGGGAACATCACCTCCCTGGACCTGTTCGTCATGCGTCTGCTAATGCATGATAAAGTGTAGTTAGCCTTGTTGATCACTTTGTCACATTGACAACTCATGTTCATCTTGGAGTCAGCTATAACTCCCAAGATCCCGTTCCACTGCTGTGCTGCTGAGAAGGTCATCCCTCAGCCTATAAGTGTGTTGGTGATTCTTTTTGCCCAGGTGCAGCACTTTGCACTTGTATTTGTTGAGCTGCATCCTATTTCCTTCTGCCCATTTTCCCAACCTGTCCCAATCTGCCTGGATCTGTTCCCTATCCTCTACTGTGTTAATTTTGCCTCATAATTTGGTATCATCTGCGAACTTGGACAGGGTGCTCTCTACTCCCTCGTCCAAGTCACTGATGAAGACATTGAATAGCATCAGTCCAAGAACTGAGCCTTGCGGGACTCCACTGCTCACATCTTTCCAGGTCGATATCAACCCAATCACCACCACTCTGGGTGAGACCCCTAAGCCAATTTGCCACCCACCTGACCATGTAATCATCTACATCACAGCCTGTCAGTTTATTTATGAGAACAGAATGCAATACTGTATCAAAGGCCTTCTTAAAGTTCAGGTAGATGACATCTACCTTGACTCCTGCATCTAAGCGTTTTGTGACCTGGTCATAAAAAGGAACAAGGTTAGTTGGGCAGGATCTACCTGCAGTGCATCCATGCTGTTTTCCTTTTGGCATTATTTCCCCTGCTGGGCTCTCACAAATGTGATCCTTAATGATTTTTTCCAGAGTTTTCCCAAAGATAGAGGTGAGAACAACTGGCCTATAGTTTCCTGGTTCGTCCCTCCTCCCCTTCTTGAAAATAGGGACCACACTGACCCTTTTCCAGTTCTCTAGGACCTGACCAGAGCACCATGAGTGCTCGAACAGCTGCGCCAGTGGCTGTGCTATGACACTGGTCAATTCCTTCAGCAGCCTTGGATGAAGTTCATCTGGGCCCGCTGATTTGAACACATCCAGCCCCCACAAGTGCCCTTTCACTAAGTCTGTGCTAACTGTTGGTGGGCTGGTGTCCCTCCTGTGTCTATCTATGATCTAATTGGGAGATTTGTCTTGGTCTGTGTCTAGGAATACAGATGAAAAGAACTCATTGAAGAGCTTAGCTTTGTCCCCCCTTTCTGTCACCAATTGCCCTACTTTGTCTTGTAGGGGTCCCATGCTGTCCTGCACCTTCCTTTTGATCCCTATATACCTGAAGAAGGACTTTTTGTTGTCCTTAATTTTTGTCACCAGCCTAAGTTCTAATCCTGCTTTGGCCTTCCTGATTCCCTGCAAGTGTGAGCCAGGGAGGTATACTCCTCCTTGCTAGCTACTCCCTGTTTCCACAGTCTGTATACCTTTTTCTTTTCCCTTAGGCTTTTCTGGATTCCCTGTTCAGCCAAGAGGGCTTCTTGGCCCATTTGCCCCCTTTTATGCACAATGGGATTGTCTCCTGCACCCATAGGATCACTCCCTTAAGGAATGATCACCCTTCCTGGACTCCCATTTTGCCAATGCTCTTGAGCTTTAATGCCTCACTAACTAATCTCCTGAGCACACTGAAGTTAGCCTTTCTGAAGTCTAGCACTTCAGCCCTGCTGGTTAGTTTACCCACCCTTCGCTGGATTGTGAATTCAGTCAATCGATGGTCACTATCCCCTGGGTTACCTTGTATCTGCAGATTCCCCACCAAGTCATCCCCTGTAGCTAACACCAAGTCCAGCAAGGCATTTCCCCTAGTGTGATCGTATACCTCCTGTGTTAGGTGGAGGTCTGATATGCAGGTTAGCCTACGTGAGCGTTTAGATTTGGCTGACTGCTCCTCCCAGCAGATGTCAGGGTACTTAGGTCATCCATGACAACTATATCTCTCAACTGTACGGCCTCTGAGAGCGGTCTGGAGAATTCTAGGTCTAGCTCATCCTCCCAGTGTAGCTGTTTATAGTAGACCTCCACTACCAAGTCCCTTTCCCCCCACCCCCATTGTATCCTGACCCACAGTACCTTGGTTTGACCCTCTTCTGATTCCATCTTGATTATAGAGGATGTATATTGTTCCTTAACATAGAGAGAAACACCTCCCCCCATTTTTCCCTGCTCTATCCTGTTTGTACAACCTGTAACCCTCAATGCCTACTGCCCAGTTGTGATTAGAGTCCCACCAGGTTTCAGTTAATCCAACCAGGTCAAAGTTGTTGCTTGCAAGCAGGAGTGCAAGTTTCTCTTGCTTGTTCACCATGCCCCTAGCATTAGTGTAAAGACATTTAAGCCCCCTGATGGGTGCCCTTGGTACCCCTTTTTCTGATGTCTGTTGGGCCCCTTAGTGCTTAGCTAGACTAATCTAGTGCATTGCTTGTGGTTCGCTGATCCTAGGTTCTCCTTATCGTCTACTTCCCCATCCCTTGATGAACCTAGTTTAAAGCCCTTTGGAGGAGATCAGCCAACCTATAAGAGAAAAGACTCTTATCTTTAAAAGAGCAATGAAGACCATATCATCCCATGATGCCCCTCTCATGAAAGTGTGGATCGTGCTTGTAGTAGCCAAACCCTGCATGATGACACCAACTCTGGAGCCACAGGTTGACTTCCCTGATGCTGACAGTGACTGCTGACTGGAAGGATGGATGAGAAGACCACATGTGCCCCTGACTTCCTAAGCCTGGCCTCCAGAGCCCTGTAGTCACTCATGACGCAGTCTGGACTACTCCTGGCCACATCATTTGTGCCCACATGGATGAGGACCATGGAATAGCAATCAGAGGGCTGGATGAGATTGGGAATCCTCGCCATGATGTCCTGGATCCTGGCTTCGGGTAGGCAGCAAACCTCTTGTGCCATGGGATCTGGTCAACAGATAGGCCCCTCTGTGCTTCTCAGGAGGGAATCACCCACCATGATGACCTGGCGTCTCTTCCTCTGGCCACTCAGTTGTTGCTCAGCCTGCCTGGTGTTTGTTTCAGACGTGTCTTCCCCTGCGGCTTCCTCTGCTGCATCATCCTCCAGTGCTGCCAGGGCTTCTTGGCTGTTCCCCAGTTGCAGTGGGGAAGCAGTCACAACAGCACGCTGTCTAGCTCTGGAAGTGACAATCCTCCATTCAGCTGTCCTGGGACTCTCCTGTGATCTCTCTGCTCCAGGTGTCTGGTACTGCAGAAAATGAAAGTATCCATCAATCTCATCCTCTTCAGCCCTGAGCCCCAGCAGCCTGCTCACCTCTGGCTGGAGTTCCCTCACCTGCCCCTCCAGGGCCTCAATCCAGGGACATGTGCCTGTCCCACATGTGGGACAGGCAAGGGAACCCCCAGCTCCCATGCTACCTCCAGGCCTCAGAGGTACCACCAGGCAACAACCGCAGATAGGGGTCCAGGGCACTGCCGACCAATACAAGAGGCCTGTATGGGTGGAGGCCTCACAGGAGCTCCAGGCCAGAGGCGGCAGCAGGGCAGGGGCCCTGGCTGCGCTCCATGTCACCACCCCCATAGTAGCGCCATCCTCATTCACTTACCTGAAGTCTCCGTAAGAAGCTCCCATGTACTCCTGCCCATGAACTGGCCTGTGAACTGCTCCTCTATTGGCAGTCCATGTTCACTGGCTCCCTAGTCACCTGGGGAGTCTCCTTTTATAACCTTCTGGGCCTGGGCTGACTCACGCCAGGCAGCAATCACACAGCAGTCAGCAATCCCACAGCAATCAGCACTCACTCAGCAGTCAGCACTCATCCCAGCTTCTCAGAGCACAGTCCTCCCCAAACAAACAGTCAGTTAAACCAAAGGTACAGGCAGCTGGATCACTTACCTTTCCTGGGCAGGATCTAGTGCCTGGCCTGGCTTCTCTCCTCCTTCCTCCCTGCTCTTGCCTCCAGCAGCTGCCTGCAGACTGCCCCCCTGTTTGCAGTCCCTGTTCACTGGCCTTTCCTTGGTTCTCTCAAGTGCATTTTAATAACAGCAGCAGCACACTGACCACTGATGTCCACCTGCTTTACCTGTGGCAGGTTAGGGTGCTTTGTGTGTCTTGGGGCAATATGCCTTGTACAACAGAGTTGATTGGGTAGTTTTAGGAATAAGTTAGACAAGGACTTGTATGGGATGGCTTGGATAGGGATGATCCTGCCTCAAGTAGGGGTTTGGACTAGAGGTTCCTTCTAGACCTACTTCTATGATTCTGCAGTTCTGCCTAAGCCTCCAGATGGCTGTGCCTCCTCTAAACATATTACAGGTTGGTGGTTGCCCTGGTAGGTTACCAAATCTGATGTCTGCTCTTGTGATCCAACCGTAGCAGGAGTGTATCCCAATCCAAACTGATACCAGCCATCTGCTTTTGGCTAAATATCAGCTGAGCATAGTAATGAAACTATGAGAAATTTTGAGATAGGAGAAGTGTGCAGAAACCAATGCTGCCCCTGTTTAAATCATGTCTCATAAACAGAGTTCTCCAGTTTCCTAGAAGGTGGATGCCACCTACTACACTACCAGACTGACAACAGAATGAAAAAGATTTTACACTGAATGTACAGGTTCTGCCACGCTTCATGGAGTTAGAAAATGTAGTTGCCTGTTTTAAAGAATTAGAAACGTGGATTGAGTTAATGCTGACATAACATTCCTCATTTATTACTTTAATTCTAGCTACAGTGGAAGATAATTTGTATCGGGGTGATTTGCAACCTGATTTATTTACAATGGTTGTAGAATTGAGTACAAGACACTCACCCATGTGCTGCCATTTTTATTTCTAAGGGCACTATGTCTTAACTCAGCTGGATCTTATCAGCAATCCTGTGCGGGTAACTGGAGAAGCTCTGCTCCTTTAAGTTAAAGCCTTGGAAGACAGCTGAAGCACCTCAGTGGTTCCATGCAGTTGTTTCCCTGGTGCCGCGTATCCCTGCGTACTTTGCAAACCCTCATCTTTGTAGGAGAGGTTAGAAACTAAGCCCTGTGAAGTATCTGGGCTTTACTGTATTAGCAAAAACAGTTTTTAGGTACGTATCAATATACGTTAGTAACTGTAAGAGCAAAAATTATTATTTGTTATCAAGGAAAATTTTTAGAAATACCATAGTTGCTTGCATACCACACTCATGTTTTTCCCAAAAAATAGCCTTCCAAAATTGGGGTGCATGTCTTAAGTGGGAAAGCTGATTTTTTTCACCCAGAATAGAAACATGGAGACACTGTAAGACAGCTGCTGCTTTTTTTCCCTTCTCTTCCCTCCAGCAGCTACATGGAAGGAGGTGCGAAGTCTTGCGCGGGCAAATCTGGGATGGGGTTGCAATTATACACTACTTTGATTTCTTCCCCACCCAGAGTTTACAACAAACTGCCCACCAGTACCAGTGGCACTTCTGTTCAGAGCACTGAAAAAGTCAAGTGACTTCATGGCTTATTATAATCTACCCGATTTTCTGCTAAATTCTACTCATTCTACAGGCGTTAATGATCCATTCTTCTTTTTAATGGTCTTGATGTTCCACTAATCAAACTAGCCTTTTCTTGGCAATTTTACTTTTAGCTATTCCTTGTCTTTCTCCTGAAGAGCCCAGAAGAGTCTTTTTAGCTCTCTTCAAAGTCTTAAATCTGCCTATGAAGTCCAGTCGTCAACAGCAGCTACAGTTTCAGCCTTTAGTTGAGAGACCAACAGCTGCCAATGATTTAGCTGTGATAGTGTTAAAACTATAGCTTTCTTGAGCGGGAAAGGGAGGGTGATTGAGCTGAAGGGTATATTCCTGCTCTATGCAGCCATAATTGTGGAAAAATCTTTTTTTCCCTTCTTTCTGACTTCCTGTAAACGGGGTATGTGTGATAGGTGAGAAAATCTATTAACTCAGACTTGGGGACAGCTGCAGGCTGCTGTTTGAGTGCTCTAGGGACTAAAGTCATGTTTGGGGGCACCTCTGCAGATATGTGGGGGGTGGGGGGGTGGGAATTAAGATGCTGAGTGTATGTTACCACCGGGTTAATGTTTCTTTATGTTTTACCTGTTCACCCTCTTTGGCCTGTTGGCTTGTAACCCTAACCCCTATGATTTTCTGTAAAGAAGTGGGAACTCCCCCTTGCTTCTTGCACCAGTTTCTGGAGCTACAGGGTTGGCACACTGAGTTACCCAGGGGCAGATGCAAGATTTTCCAGAAGGGGGTGCAGGAGCAGCAACCCACATTGTAGGGGGCTGCATCCTCTGCTCCCAGCTTTCTCTGTCCCCACCAGACTGAGCAGATTATGCTATGGGAGCCTCTGGGGCCTTTTTAAAGTCCCTAGAGCAGATGAAAATCCTTCTTCCTTTCCCTTCCTGCTCAAAGGCACGCCCTTTTCCTTCTCCCTTCCCCTGAATGCCCCTGCTGCTTTCTCCACTGTTTTGGGATGGGGAAGCTGCAAAGCCAGCCTGACTGAGCAGGAGCTGTACTCCATCTCCTGCCTCTCCGTCCCCCGGTGTACTTAGTTTAAAGTCCGACATAGGAGATCAGCCAATCTGTAAGAAAAGAGTTTCTTACCTTTTGTGGAGAGATGAAGCCCATTGTGTCCCAGGAGTTCCCTTGCACTGAAGTGCGGATTGTGGTCCCTGTGGTGCATGTCCTGCAGCCGGAGGGTAGGTGCTGGGCTGCAGGGAAGCTCTGGGCCCCACTGCCACTGCAATCACAGCTCCTAAGGGAAATCGCAGCTCCTAGAGGAAGAAAGGATGGACACAGTATGGGTGTCATGGTCCTGCGTCTCCAACTGGTGGCTTGGACCTGCACATATTTCTCCTGGGAACACCAGCTGCAGCTAACCCCAAGCTCTGTGGGGCTAGGAGCTGCCCCTAGAGGCAGGGACAGCTCCCCCTCTCCCCTTGGAGCCCAGGGCTTAGCCAGCCAGGAGTGTGGCCCCTTGCTTTGTGGGCTGACTGGGAACAATTTGCTTCTGGCCAGCATCTACATCTGTGCTAATGTGCATTAGCTTAATGTGCTATTTTTCTAGCACCTGTATGCATCACTACTAGCAAAAGCATCTTGTGTAGATGCACCTACTGTGTAAGAGCACAATAGGCCACTTGCATGAGGTCCAGGTGAGGGAGATCCCCTGTCCTCCATTAATGCTGACCTTGTGAAGGAACACCTTAAGAAGCTGGATACCTTCAAGTCAGCTGGCCCTGACAATCTACATCCCAGGGTACTCAAGGAGCTGGCGAGCATCATAGCCCAGCCTCTGGCATGGCTCTTTGAAAACTCCTGGTGCTCTGGTGTAGTGCCCAAAGACTGGAAGAAGGCCAATGTGGTACCTGTCTTCAGGAAAGGGAGGAAAGTGGATCCGGCTAACGAAGGCCCATCAGCCTGACTTCTATCCCGGGGAAGATCTTAGAAAAGTTTATTAAAGAGGCCATCCTTAATGGACTGGCTGATGCCAACACCCTAAGGGATAGCTAGCATAGGTTTGTTGCGGGTAGGTCTTGCTTGACCAATCTCATTTCCTTCTATGACCAGGTGACCTATCACCTGGACAAGGGAAAAGAGATTGATGTTGTATATCTTGACTTCAAAAAAGCCTTCGATCTGGTATCCCATGATCACCTCTTGGCGAAACCGGCCAGTTGGGGCCTTGGGTCCACCATGATCCGCTGGCTGGGAAATTGGGTCCGTGGTCAGACCCAGAGGGTAGTAATTGATGGAAGTCAATCATCCTGGTGTCCTGTGACCAGTGGGGTCCCCCAAGGCTCTGTCCTTGGACCCATATTGTTCAACATCTTGATTAATGATGTGGACATTGGAGTCAGGAGTGGACTGGCCAAGTTCACCAATGACACCAAACTTTGGGGCAAAGCATCCACGCCAGAAGACAGGCTGGTGATCCAGGCTGACCTGGACAGACTCAGCAAATGGGCAGATGAGAACCTGATGGTGTTTAACACTGAAAAATGCAAGGTTCTGCACCTTGGGAGGAAAAACCTGCAGCATCCTTATAGGCTCGGCAGTGCTACGTTGGATAGCACTACAGAAGAAAGAGACTTGGGGGTCATCATTGACCACAAGATGAACATGAGCCTGCAATGCGATGCAGCGGCTAGTAAAGTGACCAAAAGTCTGGCTTGTATCCATAGATGCTTCTCAAGCAAATCCCGGGACATCATTCTCCCCTTGTACTCGGCCTGGGTGAGACCACAGCTGGAGTACTGCGTCCAGTTTTGGGCTCCACAATTCAAAAAGGATGTGGAGAAGCTTGAGAGAGTCCAGAGAAGAGCTATGCACATGATCAGAGGTCAGGAAAACAGACCTTATGACGACAGGCTGAGAGCCATAGGGCTCTGTAGCCTGGAAAAGCGCAGGCTCGGGGGTGATCTGATGGCCACCTATAAGTTTATCGGGGTGACCACCAGTATCTGGGGAAACGTTTTTTCACCGGAGTGCCCCATGGGATGATGAGGTTGAACTGTCATAAACTACTGCAAGACCATTTCAGGCTGGACATAAGGAAGAATTTCTTTACTGTCTGAGCCCCCAAGGTCTGGAACAGCCTGCCATCAGATGTGGTTCAAGCACCTACACTGAACACCTTCAAGAGCAAATTGGATGCTTATCTTGCCGGGATCCTATGACTCCAGCTGACTTCCTGCCCATCGGGTGTGAGGCTGGACTCAATGATCTTCTGAGGTCCCTTCCAGACCTAATGTCTATGAATTCTATGAAATGACTGGAAAACTGCCATTGAGGTGCACAAAGCATAGCAATTCTGTCCTAAGTGCATCATATAGACACAATGGATATGGCCAGCTAATTTTATTTTTTTACACCTGCTGTTTCTATTGACTTAGCAGTTGTCCCAGGTAGATTTTTTTTAACAGAATCCACTGTGTTCATCAAAAAAAGGTTTAAACCAAAAACCAGATATAGTTCAGATTCTCTGGATCTTCTGTAAGCTGCTTATGGGAATCCATAGTTGGTTTACCATGAAAGACTTTTTAAAAAATTTTTTGCTTACATCTGCTAATTCTGATTTAAAGTTCTGGATAACTGCATTAGAAGATTATGTGGGCATGTCCACACATGCAAGCACGTGCACTTGCAGCAGCTCAAATAGAAGCGGTGCAAATTTGAGCTGGGGCTTTTTGCTTCAGTGCATGTGCTTGGACATGTACTTTGTTGTGGAGCAAATTGTGCCACTTGGGGCAAAATAACCCTGCCTGGATCCTCCTGGATCTTCAGCCAGGGGGAGCTAGAGCCTGGGGCCAGCATCTATGCTGTGCCCAGCAGTATAAAAAGCTGACCTGTCCTGGCCCCAGCAGTATAAAAAGCTGCCCTGGCAAGTAGCTCAGGGCTACTAGTTCTCAGGAGCTTCTGGGCCCCAGCCAATTGGTACTTGGGGACACTACTCCTGTGCCAGCTGGACTGCTGAAGCAGCCCTGAGAGTTCCCTGCACCCTCTACCCATTGCAGCAGTCTGGCAGTTGGGGATGCTGCCTGGCTGTGACCTGCTGTGCACCTGCCAGACTCAGAAGGGGACCGCAGAGCCAGAATAGGTATCTGCCCCTCTGGGCCAGCTGCCAGTGGACTGTGGTTGCAGGGTTGGCCTTTGTGCAGCACTACTGCCATTTGTGCCCCCCACCCGGCCATCTGGGCAGCTATCACCCTGAAGATGTTCCGGGTGTGGTGGCCTGCTTTGAAGTGTCAAAGCATGTCCTCCTGGCCCCATTTGGCCAGGAGGTCAGCCACAGCCAGATGGGTCCAAGGTACAAGCTCTGAGCAGGCAGGGTCCTGCCACTGGCCTCCCTAGCAGGAATTCTGGTGTTCCCTATTGGAAAACTGAAAAATCCCTGATAAAAAAAATCCCAAAGTCAGCCTGTAAAATACCCCCAAATCCATGTTTCTCCACAAGTAAAACATAAGACCACTATAAAGACAGAGAGCAAGACCGAGACAGCGATCAGTTGAACAATGTTTTATTGATATATCTACAGTGTTAAAGTAAGTCTCTTATCATAATAATAAAGTGAATACATGACTCTAAATACATGTTTCATGAATTCATGAATATGTTTTGCTGCACTCCCACAGGGCAATGGCCCCCACACAAGGGGTTTGGACCCCCCAACAGGGGGTTCAACCCCAAAACAAGGGGTACAGGCCCCCAACAGGAGATTCAGCCCCCACACAAGGGGTATGCCCCCCAACAGAGTGTTCAACCTCCAGACAAGGGGTATGGGCCCCCAACAACCCCCACACAAGGGGTAGAGCCACCCAACAGGAGCCAAGTGGCCCCCACAGGGGCTACCACCCCCCTTGCAAGGCCCACATGCCCCATCCCAGACCCCCAATTGCTGCCCCACCTGGCCCTAACCCCCACCAATTGCTGCAGCCCCCCCAATGCCCCACCCCTGTTCCCTGGTACCCCCCAATAGCTGCCCCACCCAGCCTCACCCCCCCCTCCAGTTTGCACCCCCAGGCACCATCACTTAAAAAAAGCTCCAGAAAAAAAACCATGAAAAAAATCTTCTGCTTACCTTAGAAGCAAGGCACAGGGGGCTTCAGGGCCCGCTGGCAGAGCCCC
The DNA here is from genome assembly GCF_052110815.1 of Crocodylus siamensis. NCBI lineage: Eukaryota > Metazoa > Chordata > Crocodylia > Crocodylidae > Crocodylus > Crocodylus siamensis. The sequence continues at coordinate 112,312,363 of NC_143397.1, read as the reverse complement.
CCCGGGCAGCACAGGACAGCAGGGGGGCAGCAGGGCCTAGGCTGGGGCTGCTAGGTCTGTTAGCCTGCCCTGCACTGTGCAGGTGGGGCCGCAGTCAGCCAGACAACAGTTGGAGCTGTCGGTAAGTGCCAGCTTTTTTGTGTGTTTTTTTTTAAACTTTGAAGTAGGGGGCAGGGATAGGGGGGCTTGGGGGATGGGGCCAGCCAGGGCAGGGGAGGGGGCTTTGGGGGGGGGCTGGCGGGGGGAGGGGATGGCTGCAGCAGGGGTTGGGGGCCTCAGGGGGGCTGGTGGGGTGAGGGGCCAGCCCCAGCAGGAGTCAGGGGTCTTGGTGGGGCTGGCAGGGGGAGGGGCGGGCTGTGGCAGGGGTTGGAGGCCTCAGGGAGGCTAGCAGTGAGAGGGGCCAGCCCTGGCACGGGTTGGGGGGCTCGGGGAGTGGGCAGGGCCATCGGGGGTCCCCCCATGGTCCCCTCCCCCCTCCTCCAGCCCCTCCCTCAACCTCTTACTCACTGGCACCAGAGCCCTGCTGCTGAAACATGGCGTGGCCAGCCGTGTCTTTCAGCACCAGGGTGAGGGCCAACCATAGAGATGCTCTGGCAGCCAGAGCATCTCCATCGAGGACCTAGCCTCCGGTTGCTCTGCTTTTTTAAACATCATTTTTTTAGATCCCTGGATATCCAGGGGTCTAATCTTCTCCCCACACTGCAAATTTGCAGTGCGGGGAACATTTTTTTGTTTCCACACGTGCCTGTTGCCCCGCCTCAGAGGGGTTTCAGGCAGGGGAAGAGGCACGTGAGCGCTTGTGTGGACACGCCCTGTGAGAACATCCACACATGTAAGCACGTGTGCTGGCAGCAGCTCAAATGGAAGCAGTGCAATTTTGAGCCAGGGCTTTTTGTCTCAGCACACGTGCTCAGACATTCACTTTGTGCCACTTGGGGCAAAATAACCCTGCTCGACTCCTCCCCGATCTACAGCCAGGGGGAGCTAAAGCCTGGGGCCAGCACCTGTGCTGTCCCCATCAGTACACAAACTGCCTTGGCAAGTAGCTCAGTGCCACTCACTCTCAGGAGCTTCTGGGGCCCAACCAATTGGTACCTGGGGACACTACCCCTTGTGCCAGCTGGACTGCTGAAGCAGCCCTGAGAGTTTCCTGCACTCTTTACCCACTGCAGCAGTCTGGCAGTAGGGGACCTGCTGCATACCTGCCAGACCTGCATGAGACAACTGACCCTCTGGGCCAGCTGCCAGTGGGCTGTGGCTGCAGTTAGCTTTTGTGTGGCACTACTGCCATGTATGTCCCCTGCCTGGCCATCTGCCCAGCCCTGATCTGTTCCCCAGCAGCGAAGGGATGCAGGGGGCGGGACTCAGAGGCTAGGCAGGGGGTGGGGCTGGGCAGGGAAGGGCTGGGGGAGCAGGCGGGGGGTGGGGCAGGTGGGGAAGGAATGTGGGGGCTGGGGGAGCAGGCAGGGGTCCCCCCCTATGGTCCCCTCCCCCCTCCTCCAGCCCCAAGACTCCTTACTTACTGGCAGTGGAGCCTGGGTCCAGCTCCCTGCTGCTGCCTCAGGGGCAGGCAACATGCTTCAGCACCAGGGCAAGGGCTAACCACAGAGATGCTCTGGCAGCCCGAGCATCTCTATGGAGGACTCAGCCTCCAGTTGCCTCAGGGCACAGTCACCCTGCTTTTTTTTTCCTGCGGGGTTTTTTTGACCCCTAGATATCCAGGAGTCTAATTTTGCACCCATGCTGCAAACTTGCAGTGCAAGGAACATTTTCTCGTTCCTGCACATGCCTCTTGCAGTGTCTCAAAGGGGTTTGAGATGCTGCAAGAAGCATCTGTGGGCTTGTCTGCATGTGCCTTGTGAGATGAATTCAAAACAGTTCCAAGAATAAGATATTCAGTTAGTGCTGATGGCTGTAAAAACGATATGTTGTAATATGAGAGTATATGAAAGAGTATTTCAGCTGGTATTGTAATATGCTATATTTCACTTGCACTTGGACAAAGAACATCTCTTCAGAGAAATTGTATTGCTAACTGTGCTGCTGGAAAACAACTGAACTGACAACTAGCATTATCCCTCTTTAATTTCTGTTTTTTTCAGTAAATCACTTACTGGGGCAGCATTGAAAGAGAATGGGGGGGGAAAAAGGCTTGGTATCACACATTTTAAACCAGCTAAGAAAGATGGACTTGAGAAAATTTTGAGGTGATAAAACGTTTTTTGGAACTTTGCCCTGCAGCTGTAACTTTATTGATGTCTTTTTTCTGACCTTGCCCAGCCATGGGTATACTTAAACTGAGGATATTGTGTACTTGCTACTGAATTGGATGGCTTATTACACTTTTATAAATGTGCATTTTTCTATTATATACAAAAATAGAACTGTCTCTTTTTATTTCAATCTAGCCAATCCCTTGGGCATGCTTATAGCTAACTTGGTGTCACCTGCACTTGTGTCTGAAGGAAAGGATATCCCAATAATGGTAATGAAAGCTGATTAATTAGTATTAAGTGTCTTTTGGATTCATTACAATGTAGTATACTCAATAACATTGATGTTGGATGAACTATTTATATAACTCTACTTTGGGCTTTTAGCTTGGAATTTATGCCATTCCTGCAGTAGTAGCCTGCATACTAGCAGTAGTTGGTATACATGACAAGGTCCCTCCAACTCCACCATCAGCAAGTGCTACAAATTCTACCTCCCAGCCATTTTTCACAGGCTTGAAAATGGTAAGTGTATAGTAAAGCACAGTAAATTTTACTCCATGGTCAAATGTGCCATCTGGCTTCCATAATGTCACCTTAAGGAATACGGCTGCTGTGGTTACTGGTCAGCAGGAAAAGGGCTGTGCTGATGTTTGCTATCAAAATTACTTCAGAATCTCTTTCTCACCAAAGGCCGGAGCTAACTGGGAGCAGACTAAGTATGTGGATATGGGAGGTACTCTGCCATGTCTGGGTCCAGCACACATTCTAGCACATCACTGCTTAGACTGGGATCCATGCTAACAATCTCAGGCAGGTGGTCATCAAGTACTTCCGCACAAAGCAAAGTATCCCTACCCACCAGCTCAATCATTTTTTCCCCTCCAGAACTTGTTGTATAAAGCATGATCACAACATCTATTATTTCTGTACACTCCTCAGAATATGGATATTACTCCCTGGAGGGGTCCCCATTACTGGGACTACAGTCTCTGAATGAGAGCTGACCCCTTCTTGGAAAAACCTTACAGATAAACTGGATTTACTCACTGGTATAAAAGGAGATGTTTAGAACTGGCCTGGAAAGATACATGATTGTTGGAATCTGGAATAAAATTCTTCAGATCAAGTCACATGATTACGTGAATGGCTGCCAGGGACCCAAGAAACACAGTGGCACTGAAGAGCCCTGTTCACTAGCCCTTTTGTTCAATGCAGTCCATATTTCATTCATTCTCTGACTGGCTTTGCTTAGGATTTAAGGGACCCACTAAACTACCTTAAAAAGAGCAAACTTTGATGCCTTAGCAAGCTGTTTCTAAAATGTATAACTGCATCTATCTTTAATGGGTTAACTCTCACAATAATACTTGGTGCATCTACATGTGCAATTAATGCACCTGAATTTTCTGTGCAAAAAAATTCAGGCTTATTAAAAGCATTCCCTGCTGCACATCTGTGTGCGCCCCTGTCAGGAGCAAATTGAGCCCAATAGGAAGAGCCCAGTCCAGGGCTGCTCCTGCCCTGTTCTACCCCCCTGCAGTAGCCAGGGGGAGCTCCAGGTTCCTTGCTGGTGCTCCATACCCCTGGCTGGCAGAGGGCACAGGGGCTTAGCCCCACGCTCCAGAGGGCAGTGGGGAACTCTCTCAGCTTGGCAAGCAGCTCTGTCCCAGTCAGGGGGGAGATTGGGTTGGCCCCAAGCTTTTTGCGGGGAGGGGTGTTCTGCCTGGGTTGGCAACTGCTTCCTAGCCACATGGAGATTGGGATGCGTCCCGATCTCCACAGGGCAGGGAGAGCAGTCCTGGCTGCCAGGCAGCTGGCTCCCAGCCACTTGGAGATCAGCACCCATCCCAATCTCCATGTGGCTGGCAGAAAGTGTCTCACCGAACTGAGACAGCTCTCCCTGCCCCCTGTGGCCTCTTGCTGCCTAGGCTGATGGGGAGCAGTTTGCTCTGGGGCAGCATCTACACGAATGGTATGGCACATTAGTTAGTGCACTGTTTTTCTAGTACCTGTATCTACAGGTACTCGGAAATGGCTCATTAGATAAATATACTGTGCAGTAATTGCTGCGCACATGTAGATAATGATGCTGTACTGCGCATTAGATTAGTCTAATGCATAGTAAAGCATCTCAGATAGATACACCCACTGTTTCCTGAACTAGAGTAGGGCCAGGAACCTGGTACAGGTTCTTTTGCTAGTTTCCTTTCCATTTGTTTTAACCAATACTTTTACATTTGCAGCTTATGAAAAATAAACCATACATCATCCTGGCAATCTGTTTTGGAGCTGGGATTGGGATTTTCACCTGCTTTTCAGCTCTTTTGGAACAGATCCTCTGTGTAAAGGGGTATTCAAATGTAAGTCCTTTCTAGTTGCTGAACATTACTTGTTATACAGTTAAAACGATCTGTTACTGACTACACAAAGTGAGATGAATATTATTTTATTGTTTTTCTTAATATTTAATAAATGACAAACACCAAATCTGTTTAATATCTGGATAGGACATATAGGGCAGGACTGCAAGATTTTAAAGCACTGTATGGTGATAAATTGTGGCTGCAGGGAACAGGATAGCAATATTCTTAAATTTCAACAAGGGAAAATTAGACTGAGTATTAAAACTTTGTTACATTGCTTAACTACTGGAACAGATTGCCTATAAGAGGCTCTGATAGCTCCATCACTGAAAGTTTTTAAATGGAGATGTTTGTCTAGACAAACATTTGTCTGAGATGGCTTATACAGAAGTGATCCAGCCCTGAGCAGGGGTTTGGACTAAGGACATTTTGAGATCCCTTATTTTTTATGGATCTTTATATTCTATCAATATTCTAGATTATCTGCAGTTTAATTAGTGTCCTCAGCTACATTAGTGCTTGTAAATTAAATACTTCTTTCACTGGATTTTACTTAATAAAGACTTTGGGTTCCTTCCCATGGGGTGTCATAACTACATGCATCTGTAAGCTAGTCTCAAATGCTCAAATGAAGCAGATCAGCTATGTTGCAACAAATTGTGGCCCAGCTGATCCTCCTCATTTGGTGATATCTATTTCTAGCCTAACACAGCATTACTACAAAGTTCTTGCTCTTCCCTTTGCCCAGGATATGATCTCCAGAGCAACTCAAGGAGGGAGTTCTCTAAGATTTCTTCTTTCATGCCCAGAGCTTACTCAAACCCTGTTACATTTTTCTTCCTACATAACTGAAGTGCCCAACTCACTGTCATGTTATCACGATGGCTTGCCCTTACCCTGGTCCTGTCTCACCTAAATGACCTCAGACTGCTTTCTTATGTTGCATGGGCAGTAACTTTGTGCTTGAGCCTGTACAAAAAGCTGCTGCCACAGCAAACTCCCATCCATTAGCCGCATTATGTCAGCCCTTCTGAATCATGCTTGGGCTTTCCATTAAGCTGCACATGAAGGTCATAAGTACAATTCTTTCCTTCAAGGCCGTGCACACTGGAAAACCTTAGCCTACATCCACAGCAGACATGGGCTCCTGGATGTTTCCTCCACCTCATTCCCTGCCCTTTTTGCTGTGCCCAGGAAACATGTACAGATATTATTTGTTGCATTTCTTTCAAGCATCTGACTACTCTCAGGATGGTCTTTAAGCTTTAAAAAGTGTTCCCAGATCAGTTGTTCTTAACCTTCAGATAGTAACTCCAGGTGGCACTCATCATGGTGTTGACACAGATTAAGTTAAATAGCAGAGGGAAAAATGGTTTGTGCTTTAACTCCAGGTAAATGAAAACATTTGCTTAAAAATGGAGGATGGTTGTGAAGAAGGGGCAAAGAAAAATGATCAGAACTAACTTAAGAAACAAAAGAAACAGTTGAATGGATAACCTAACAGAAGAAAAAGACCATTCAAAAGGGAAAAGGGTTGTTATTACCTGTGGAATGCAGAGAGTTTAGAAAAGATAGAAGGTAGATTGTAATGAGTCAAAGCCATCATCTGTGTTTTTATCTACTGTTTTCCATCCTTCTCAACAAGATCCAGAATATCAGTCACCTCCTCCAAGAAGGCTATATTATAATATCCTGCACCATGAATATATAACTGGCAGCAGTCTGGTATCAAGGTGCATGTAGGGCTCTTTCACAGCTTGCAGCAAACTGTGGGGTTCGACACCCTGGAGTGCCAGATGTAACAGTAGAGATGTGAAAATACCCTGCTAAAGAGAAGTTGCAGTTTAATCTTATTACTTCCTGTTGCAACCCCTGTGGACACAGAAAAGTAAATTATCACCTTCGTCTTTTTTTTTTTATTTGAAGACTGTAATCAAATACAGATTCAATTCCAGATTAAATCATTCTAGTTTTTCAATCTTTCCTCTGGTCTTGTTCTCCAGACCTGTGGGCATACGGTGCAGTAGAGGTGGGGCTGTTGGTCCGGGGATGATCGTAGGCACATAGTGCAAAGCCTCCTTGGACACAGTGGGGGCAAGGGGTTGCAGGCACACAGTGCCATGGGGATAATGGAGAAGTCAGGGGGTGATCATTATGGTGCAGTGGAGGAGGCATGCAATGCAGTATGGGATGTGTTGCTCACATGGGCACACAGTGTATTAGTAGGGAGACCATGGGCATGCAGTGGTGGAGGGATCTCCATGGGGTTTGCAGACTCTGGCCACTTGGAAGTAGGATAGCCCTGATTCAGAGCTAGCTTAGATATCTTTGCATGCCACTGCCTGTCAAATTAGGCACATTTATTTTCTGGTGACTGCTTTATTCTCCAGGGGTTCTGTTATCTCAAGTATGTCAAGGTAAAATTGATCAGACTGTAGCACAGATCCATTTATCCAGGCTGCTGTCTTACTCAGTCACCCTCACAGTGGAATCTGAACTCTTCCTTTTGATATTTCTTACTATTCTAGGTGTGCATCCAGTGAAGTGTTCAGGAATTGTGATAAGTACAGTGCAAAAAACTTATCAAACAAACAAATGCCTTGTGTTTATAATCAGATACTTATGTTGCTTATGTCAGTAATATTGAAAAAAATCTCAGCTTCCAAATCTAATTGGCCAGTCATTAATTTCTTCTGTGCTATAGTTCTTTGCAGGCCTGAATGGTGCATTGTTCATTGTGTTTGGTTTACTTGGTGCTTTTCTCCTGGGACTATATGTTGACAGATCAAGAAGATTTATAGAAACTACCAAAATCTGTTTCGGTCTGGCTGCATTAGCCAGCATCGTATTTGCAGTGGTAAGTTCATTTTCACACTTTATCATATTTTCAAAGAGATATCATTAAAGTCTGTTTTTTATCATTACCTGATAAATTACACAAACTCCAAATGACTTATTCAGCTATTTAGTTTCTTTATGTAACATGGTATTTGTAGTAGCTTTATATTCCTTGTTACCACAGGTGGAGATGGTTCCTTACTGACAGAAGCATTTTCATGAACATTGTTTCTACCCTTACATTCATTTTACAACCTACAGCATTGTACAATCTGCTTTATTTCCCTCCATCTGGGAATAACTCATACTAATATTCCACTGGATGAGGTAGATTATGAGCCTTAGCTAATGCTGTGGTAGCTCTTTGAGAGTATACAGCATTAGATTACTACATAATATTAATTTAAAAAATTCTGTAATGGAACATCCTAAACATACCCATTCCTTTTCCCTGACTGTGATGGTGGCTAATACCAGATGATGCAGGAAGATAGGACATACCCTGTAAAAAACAAACAAACAAAAGTCTAAACTTGATGAAGAGGCCAGTGCTGGGGGTAATCTTTTGCTGAGCCTATTCAGTAATCAGTTTGTACCCTGAACTACATTAGTGAGGGTTTCCTGGTAGTTCACTAGACCCCGCACAGGAAAGCTGCTGAAACTTGATTACAGAGCTTTATGAAAGTGAGAATACCCAATGGGAAATAGAACACAGCACTGTCAAGTGAAACTAGCTGGGATCAGGCCCACAGAATGGCCATGTTTACTGGTTACCAGAGCTGGCAAGCTTTTGCTCCTGGATAAACTAGTAGTTCACACTTCTGTCTCATGAAATGTAGCTCACCTTACAAATATGAACGAATTACACCTCACAATAGTCTCTTAAAAGGTATATCTTTAACCCTACTTTTAAAAGAATAAAAAATAGAAGCATAAAGATTTAAGTACATCGCCAAGGTGATATAAATAGTCTGAGTTAGAGCTATAAATTAAAACCAAGATCTCCCAGGTCACTATATTTCAGCATTAATGTTAATTAATGTGTGCATTCACTTCAGCCCAAATCTGTATTTACGGAGTGACAGAATGTAAATGATGCTGATTTGGAAGAAACAGGCAAACTCCTTCCAATGTTTTGCTAAACTCACATTGAAGACAAAACTAATCCATCTGAAAAAAAATGCTGGACAAATCAATTTGATGATTGAACAGTTATGAACATGGATTGTGGATGCGCAGTCTATTCATGTGCTTGACACCTCAGTACCTTCCTAGATCCCATAAACCAGTATAACTAGGGAAATGGGAGCATTCTGGCTGTTGACAGGCCACAAGTTTCCTCCTAGCACGCCAATTGGCAGAATCTTGTATTCAGCAGTAATGCCACTACTTTGGAAAATGGAATGAGGTTTGTTAGCACTGAACATGAGATGAGAAAGGTGGTGGTAGCACACAGAGCCGTCAGACTTATCAATTTAGATTTTATTTTATTGGCTGGACAGTGCTTTTCTCTGTACCACTAACTCTGCTGAGGTCAGGGTTTCATGAAGTGAATTGACCAGTACAATTTATGGGACCATTTTTACAACTTTCTGTAATAGCCTCAAGGCCACAGGCCTGTAAATATTTAAGAAATTAAGTTTTATTTTAGTGGACACTTACGTGCCCAACTTCCTGTTTTGGAACCAAACTTAAGAGTTTTCAGAAATCTCTGGAGGCTGAACCAAATTATGGCTGAGGTTGCCCCTATGTAAAACAGTAGCCTGCCTTTCCATGGTGCTTGCTCAGCCAGGAGGGATTCAAACATTAGAAAAACAAAGCTATTAATTCCCTAACCTAATTATTCACTCAGCTCTACTATAGTGGGGCGTGAATAGCTGTTTGAAAGCATGAAAAGAAAGAGGAATGATTTTTTAGTGGAAGAAAGAGGAAGTATATACCAGTAATGGTGTGTACTGGGTGTCACGTTGAATTACTGTGGAAACTGACCATGTAGATTGGCTTAACACTAAGGCTTTGGTATTGTATCTCTGACTGCAGATGACAAATTTCAGAAATCAGACTATTCCTTTGGCTTTGATCTGCTCGCTGTTTGGGTTCTTTGGATTTTCTGTCTATCCGGTTGCTATGGAACTGGCTGTTGAATGCTCCTTTCCGGTGGGAGAGGGTACATCCTCAGGCCTGATTTTTGTATCGGGGTAAGTAGCCGATTTATACTCATTTAGAACATAATTCAGCCATTGACAGCAGGCAACAGAATTAATTTCTCCTTTACCTGTCCTGAGTTCTAGTCACTGACAGTTTCTTCCACCTGTTATCCACAGTTATTAGTGCAGGTTGGTGCTGATAGCAGCCAACTGTCAGGGCATTTTCATAAATAGAGGGAAAATAGATACAAGCCACTCAGCTAATAAGTGATGTATAGACTGATTTGCTTCCACTGGCAGCAATAATTTCATGTTGCCAGAGAGGTGCTGTTCAGAGCCCAGTCCTTCCCAGGAAAACAGTATAAAGAGAGCTGTAGGCTTGGTATATGGAAGGAGAGCATGAAGGGAGCTCAAAATGCATCCTGCTCAGTATGCTAGTGGGTGATAATTCTTCTGAACATCTGGCTTTAAAATGGACTGAAGCTATGCATTCCCCCAGGAGGAGGAGAAATGTAAGTTCCCCGGGCAGTGGAGGGAATGTCAAGGATAAATGCGAAGAAGTCTGCATAATGATTTGTTGCAGATCCCAGTACATGACAATATGCTGATCTATGACAGCCTACACCCCTTCAAGAACCAAGGGCTTCCTTGATTTGTCACAGGTTTGGACACCTGTTCTTTTAATGAAGCAGATTGGAACATTTCCTTTTATGGCCCTGCCTGAAGCAAGTTGTCCTATCATGGGTAGCAGTTGTGCTGATTCAGTAATAAGGGTGCCTGCACATGAGTGTGGAGGCTGCTCCAATGTGTTGCGATTACAGCATGTCAGAGCAGACTTGATTAACTGAGTCTGCTGGAGTGTGGTAGTTGCTGTGCTCCAGCAGCCTCCCAAATCTCATGTATCAGCATCTCCACACTTCAAAATGGTGTTGGGGGCACTTGAACTAAAGCTCATCAAAATTTGAAGCATGGGGATGCTGATACACGAGACTTACTGAAGTGGAACATTTGCCCCATGCTGGGAAAATGTAAAGCTAGTAAAACATAAGGGAACATGAAGAGTCAAAACAGCAAGAGACTGTCCCATTTAACTGATTGTGTGGTTTGTTATGACTCCACTCAGTTTCCAGCAGGAGAAAACCCAACTGCTACCACTCCTCTTTGTGGAACAGGCTGAAAGATAGATTTAAAAAATATTCTTCTCCAATCTGTAATTCACTAACAGCCCAAGGATATGTGTTTGACAAGTGGCAGTGGTAGGTCTATAATCCAGTTATTCACATATAGGCAAAAAGATTCATCTGTACATCTCTGGGAAGCACTGATTCACATATAGGCAAAAAGATTCATCCGTACATCTCTGGCCCACTACTCCACAAGCCCTAATACTTCAGCAGGCTCATGTGTGAGAGTGAGTGCTACTGATGTCTGTCTGCATATAGATCTGTGTACAAAGTCTCAGAATTAGTACATTTAATGTATGGAAGTTTATTCATATGCTTGTCTTCACAAAACAAAGGCATGACTTGCAGTAACTGCATATGGAGTATTCCAGTTACTACATATGGAAATGCTGTTTCCAAGACTGGAGCATAAAATGTCCTTGTGGAAACAAATGACCACTCATTTATTCCAATCCATTATTTCTGTGAGATAATGCAGGAGTGCTTATAAGCTGTAAAGCTTGCATAGTTTACCAAGCCCTTTTGTGTAGCGTAGACCGAAGATTGGACTGGGTTTATGGATGATGATTTCTCTGTTGCACAGCTCATGATATTTGTACCACTTGTGTGTTGGATGTGGATGCCTACAGATCAAAGTTGGGTCCCAAATGATGGTTATAACTGCATACTTATTGCTACAAGGATGATCTCATTGTTGCTAATGAGCTGTGCTGGGGAGTCAGAAGGGATCGGGCAAAGGATGTATTTATCATAACCTGTTTGGCAGGGTGGACCTGGGTAGTCATACAGAGAGAACATGAATGGGTGCTTTTCCAAACAAATTCTGCCAGTATGGCATGTAGGTAACTTACAGCTAGAAAGGAAAACTTAGCTTTCTCAGAGGACAATTCTCCTCCTGTCTGAGGGCCAGGCCTTGGTTAAACTTTGATTAATAACTGATGATTCTTTTTTCCACAGTCAGATCCAAGGAGTGATCATGATGAAGTTGATGCAAGCCCTCACAGTGCAGATTCCTAAGGATCCATTTTCTACTTGTGCTGGAGATGAAGGCGGGACAGTAGATTGGATAAGTCAGTATCTATCCATTTCTCTTAGAATTCATTGCTGTGCTTAGCGGAGGGGTGTCCTTTCTGATCACCATGCTGTTTAGGGCCTTCCTTTTTTACCAGTTCATTCCCAGCTTTGTTTTTGGACCAAAAGATGATTACTGGCCTATGTCCCTCACATGTACCTGCTGGCACTCTCCCAGCATATGTCACCATTACCCCACTTCCTTTTGGAATGGTGAAACAGAATGCCCCTCATGTTACTCACAATTTCAGTTTTAATGATGTGACAGGACCCCTCTCCTCCCCCTGCCCCCTGTCAGCCAGAGCCATGAGGGTACAAACTCTCCACAAAGTAAGATACTCAAGTACAGGACAGCTAAATTTAGGGATAAAGAAAAACCCCACTTAATTAGGGAAAACAGTGCAAAATAACTGGGGAAGACAGAACACAAAATAAATGTTTAAAACATACTTTTCACTCTCATACCTGGCCAGCGCTTACTTCTTAGTTCCCAGCTGATTCTAGTGGTAGGCAGGAAACGTCGCCATCTCTGCAGCAAACTCCTCCTAGTCCCCAAAGGTCTCAGCTTCTCTGCTGGCTCTCAGCAAGTTGCCTCTGGCCCACTACTCAAGCCTTTTCAGTTGCTGTCCCCATGTGGCAGACTTCCTGTCTTCACTCTCTTGGGCTTCATACAAGCAGGCTTCCATGGAGTCCAGCAGGCTGCAAGCACACCCATTCCTTCTTCAATCTAGCCATTAACCTGCCAGAACAAAACCCATCCAGGAAAACACTTTCAACATATAACATGAAACAAACAATACAACCACATAATCATCACAATGACTTTTCCACCCACTCTGGGAAAACTTTACCAACCAAGGGAGCACCAGTTCTGACTAGCAAGCAAGATGTACTATCCAAATAAGCCAGACTTGATGAGGATAAATATGACCTGACTGATGAAAAAGAATATGCTTACTGAGAAATGTCTCCTTTGCTCTCTCTAGTCACAGTTGCCCAGTTTGTACTGACTTTCATAATAATCCTTCTTTCTTCACTACTCAACAGGAGAGGGCAGCACTCAGGTGTCAGGAGCAAGGAAAGAGTTCTCTGTAATGCATGCCTGGAGTTCTGAGCAAACTGATGGCTGAAGAACCACAGGTCTTGTTGAATTCCCTAAGACTAGTTACATTGCTCCAGCTGGTGCTATTTGTAAATTGTCCCAAGGGACAGGACACAAATGGCTATCCATAGACTGCCAGACTGTCAAGGGTAGACAGTTGTTTTGGGAAATCAGAATTTCTAGCCATTCTCCCCAAGATTCACAAAGAATATTGATAATCACCAGTAGGAAAGGCCCAATATTTCTGCAATGAAACTACCTGCCATTCAGTTAGGTGGGCTCAAGATCTTGTTATTTCCTTTGGAAATGGCTAAAAGTGATTAATTTGGCAAAGATAATAGAACAGGGATGGGCAAAATGGCAGATCCAGACAGCAGCCAGACTCCATTTCCCAGCAGCCCCTGCCCAGAGAGCTGGGGCCAGTCTCCAGGGGGACCCCAGCTGCAGCTGCACCATATAGAGCAGAGCTGGGGTTGCCATGGAGACCAGCCCCAGCATCGCAGGGCAGGGCACAGCAGGGGGCTGCTCAGGAGTCCTGTGTTCTTGTGGCAGGGGCAGCTTGGTCCGGGGCCAGGGCAGAGCTGCGATCTGCAGCCTGCATGCTTGGGGCAGGGACACTCAAGCAGTGGATTGTGGCTCTGCCCCCAGTCAAGACCACACTGTCACCATTGCAAGGAGCCAGGGCAGAGCTGTGATCTGCAACCTGCGTGCCCCGGGCAGGGCCATGCAGGCAGCGGATCATGACTTTGCCCTGGCCCCAGACCAAGCTGCCCCGTTGCAGGGTCCCAGGGCTTTGAAGCAGCCCCTGTCCTGGCTGCCACATGCCCTGCCAGTGCAGCAGGGGCCAGTCTCCATGGCAGCCCCAGCCTTGTGCTATCACAGAGCAGCTGGGATCACCATGAAGACTAGCCCCAGCCATGCAGCAGGGACTGCTGGGAAATGGAGTCCACTGCCAGCGGGATCCAGCCTGGAAGCCGGACTTTGCCTGCCCCTGTAATAGAAACTGAAGTTGTTAACATGCGAGAGATTTGTCCCACCAAAAAAAATATGAATATTGGACAAATTAAGGTCCCTGGCATATTTCACATTTATGAAATGTGTCATTGGATGCTCCCTGGTCCCTGGCTGTATACCCACCACTTCCATTCTGGAGCATGTGGCTGGGACTGGAGAATTCTCTGATGCATATATCCCTGAACCATAGTCAGTGTGAACCTGGGTGCATGTGCACCACAGACAAGACTGCAATGTGGACATCTGGGCTGGGAATGGAGGACCCCCCCAATTCGCAATGGTGCAGGTAGATGGGGATGAGGGAGCTTCCCCGTCCCCAACCATGGGCAGATCTAGAATTTTGAAAAGGGGGTTGCAGATACTGAGGTTCATCATCACATATAAAAACAATGCATATTTTTTCCATTTAAAAATGCACTAGAAGCTTTACCAGTACACTAGGAGCCCAGGGTTGTACTAGTCAGTTTAAGATCAAGGTAAAAACAAATATAACTTCATTGGAATGAGTTAAAAACAATCTGCAAGGCTGTGAAATAGAAGCTTCATTACCAGGAGTAGCTGACATGGAGCAGAATTGCAGAACGAAGCTTGACTGATGGAATATCAAGACCATTAAAAGAAGAGAGGGTCATTAACACCTGTGGAATGAAGTGTTTAGAAAGGATCAGGTAGATTATAATCAGCCATATAGTTAACTGACTCCCTCAGCACTGCCTAACTGCCACAGACTCCCTCAGCACAGAAATGCTGCTGCCACTGACAGGCAGTTTGTTTTAAACCTTGGGCGGACCAGCAATCAATGGGAGAAGGTGCAAGTGCACCACTGCACCTCCTCCTGGATCCACCTGGTTCCCAACTGCCTGCGCTCAGCACACATGGACCTAGAAACACACAGACTGTGAACTGGGGAGCTCCAGGCTGACACACAGCTGGTTGGTGAGGAACAAGGACTAACACAACGTAATGTTTCCCCTTTTCTTCCCAGCCCTCTTAAAAAATGCATCTGCTTTCTGTCTACAATGCATTGTATCATTCCACATGTGTTCAAGTCTGTTCCGGTAAATGTCTCTGCACAATTATTTACACCATGGCACGGAGACACTTAGTGCCAGATCTGTTCCACTTATTAGGCACCTAAGTGAACTAAGGCACTTTAACATAATCCTATTCTACTCTGCCTGAGACACTGAAAACTGTTAATACAAAACTTCTCTTTGCTGATTTTTGTAACAGTCATAACACACAGTCTTAATAGTCATGTTGACTGCTTTTTTGTGGGGGGGGGAATGGAAAAGGATGAAGTAGGATCATACTAAGACATCTAAAAAGTAGTTAGGCAGACAGTGTTCTTTGGATGAATCTGATATCTTCTATTAGACCAACTTAAATAGTTGGAAAAAAATTTTAAGCAAGATTTTTTTTTCAACTATTTTTTCCCCAACTATTTAAGTTGGTCTAATAAAAGATATCAGATTCACCCAAAGAACCTTGCCTGCCTATGTCCTTAGACCAACATGGCTACAACCTACACCCCTGTAAAAAGTAGTTATGCACTTTATAGGCAGATTAGACTGGCCGTTGGTAGCATCTATGCATATAGAGAAGGAAAGCATTTTCTTGAAGTAGCATAAAGGTGAGATTACAGTTTCAAGGATCAATCTAAACACTTATTCACAATCAAAGCCAAAATCTTTAAAAAAAATTAAGGTGAAACATTGTCAGGAAACCCCAAAAGATAGTTGCATCTGTACCATTGCACCTTTGCCTATTTTGGTAGTGTCATTTAAAAACAAGTGCATCCGCTTTGCATTTATCATGCAATATTAGATATATGCACACAACTTCATATTATGCTTATGATAATAGACCATTACTGTTAAAAGAAAATAAGTTTGCATTTGCAGACGTCACACATGGTATGTTTGGGGTGCAGTGCATTGTGGCATTCTTTCCTCACGCTGTTGGAAAAACAAATGAACGTTGGAATTATTCTAGTTTCCTCACCAATGGGATGGTGCAAAATCTGAACCCCTAAGGGCATGGCTACATATCATGCAACATTGTCGTAGCAATGTGCTATGGCGACATAACAAATATGTGCATCTACACATGGAAGTACTTCCAAAAGGAAGTACTAAAGCATGGTGAAGTAACAACGTTGCCATAGGGCAGTGTGTAGATGCACCCTAAAAGACTACCTTTTTGAAAACATCTAGCCCATTGTGACTATGTGAATAATTAATAGGCACTCATCTTCAACCAGCAGCATCTTCTTCTTTAATTACAGTTTAGCAATAATATTATTAGATAGAAAACAAATTTAATAGCAAGCAAGCATAGCTGACCTCTGTACATCAGCAAACTTTCACTGGATTTGTTTTAGAATAAAGAACATTAAAAGAACATTGCTTTGATTGTCAAGTTACATAGTTGACAAGTAGAAAGTACCATTATTATAATTGTCTATGCAAACCTTATTCCTGTCATGTGTACATTCATCTTCAACACTAAAAGGGGTAGGTTCCTGTGGAACCACGTGATTAAGTTGTTAAAGACTATCATAATGTATCCATGCAAGATTGTATGAACAATCTTAAATATGACATTTCCTACACTGAGTATTTTTTCTTGAAACATTTTCTTTAAACATTTCATTTTTAAAATGCTTTCATAAGTTTTTAATGCAATTTCCTAGATTTCTTCAAACAAACAAACATTCATTTTTGCACATTTGTCACAGCCCCACCTGCACTGTAAGTAGGACTTGCATCCTGAGTCTTCAGCATTGCAGGACAGAGTACTTTCACTAGAGCTACAGCATTTGCTAATTAAGTGGTGCTAAAAGAAAGCTGTTATCCTTAGAGGAG
Organism: Crocodylus siamensis; assembly: GCF_052110815.1. NCBI lineage: Eukaryota > Metazoa > Chordata > Crocodylia > Crocodylidae > Crocodylus > Crocodylus siamensis. The sequence continues at coordinate 112,295,561 of NC_143397.1, read as the reverse complement.
ATAAAGGCAGATGTCTCCCCTTCTTACGAGACGTGATAGTGCCTTTCTGTGTGTGCTGTACCCAGAGCAGTGTGCTGTACACCCAGTGCTGTACCCAGGCTGCTAGAACCATGTGCTGTGTCTACACTTTAACACATTATAAGAGCTGTGGATCTCAGAACTTGAGACAAGCAGGCATTGGATAAATTAGCAAATTAAAAACCAAAAAACAGAGCCTTACAGACCTTATAAATAAGATTCATAATTGAGATGATGCCATGTAGAATAGAGTTGGGCAATTATTTTGGCTGAAGGGCCACTTAATGAGTTTTGGTGAGCTGTTGAGGGCCTCACACACAAAGTCTTTCAGAAGACATAATTGTGACAAATTATAAGTAAAAACACCAAATCATATACTAAAAATCAAATATCTACTACAACTTCATTTCATTTTTTTTAAATTGTCCTGCTTTATGGGTTTTTTGAGTAGTGTATACAGAGGCAATTGCATAATAGCTCAAAATACAGCCTTGTATATTATATGGGGGGTGGGGAGGAGGTATGTGCAGGAGGCGTATGGGTGTGTGTGTGTGTGTGGGGGGGGGTGTTCATTGTGCCAGGTGGCCAAATGGGTGGAAGGCAGCCAGGAGCTGGAGCTGGAGCCGGAGCCGGAGCCGGAGCCCCCTGTGCTGGAGCAGGAGGCACCTGGCTGCAGCTTCCCTCTACCTAGCTTGACATTTGCTGCTCAACATACATCCCCATGGCTTCTCCACGTTACCTGCTACTTGGAGAGGCACAGCAGGAGCAGGAGGAGGAGGAGCCACTGGAGGCAGGGGGGAGCCAAACAGTACCTGGGTGGCTGCAGCAATAGCCCTGCCAGGAAGCTGACCACACTGGCCGGGGCTGGGTGCACGCGAGAACACGGCCCCATATAGAGCACTGCGGGGGGAGCTGTGGGCTGGATACAGTCAATTGGTGAGCACCTACTCGTGGGCCAGGCCCAATCAGTTGGCAGGCCACATGCAGCCTGTAGGCCATATTTTGGCCACCCCTGAATTAGGAGGACTCGCATCTTAGTATATTATATCATGTACCAGCATCCAGAAGAACACAAAATCTGGGTATTGTATGTACATGGATTCTTTGTGCGTTATTGAAATGCAGCTGTCTCTGGTACAGAAAAGGCAGCATCTTACGTTTCAACAGTATTGTAGAACACCTTGTCAAACAGGGAAGTGAAGACACCCTCGGAGCTAGAGAGGCAATATTATCCAGGTGAGAATTTCAGGACACAGCAGGTAGTTTTGTGTCTCAGGGTCTTGAATGAAAAGACAAAAGATGGGGACTTGATTCTACATCTCTCTTCTAAACCAGTTGTCTAGATAGAGCTGGGTATTAACTGTTACTTGTTTCTTCTTATATAGACTCAACACTGGGGATGGCTGGAATACTCAGTGCTATTGCCTGCTTTTATGTCATCTTTTTCCACACTGACTACAGAAGGCTGCATGCTGAAGCATTTAATGGTTCCTCAGTCAACAAAATAGAAGATAAGGAAGTCATAGCTCCTGGAGTCTAGAACATCTAGACTTTATCATACACTGACATGCTCTTTGCAGATGATCAGCTAGCACACTGGGATTGTTAGGTCTTAACTATAAGACGAACAGTGATCTTAACTTTGGCAGAAATGGGCTAGAACACTTCAAATAAATCTCTATTGTGTGTAACTAGTTAGACTAGACCTAGACTAGACTAATTTACAAAGCTGGGGGTGGGAGAAAATGTATTCATGCTTTTGAAATCATGTTCATTCAGTTCTTGAGCAAAGGAGGATTGGATAACTATGTAAATAAAATGAATGTTCAGCTGTAAGAGTGAAAGTTTAAAAAAGGTGTTAGAGAGGAAACATGCATCGTGTTTTAAGTCCACCTATAAAACTCCTAAAGTTTGACATGAGAACTTCATAGGAGGAGCCAGTTTCACCACACCCAGCTTTCATCTTTTGGGCATGTTGAAGTTAGAATACAGGACTAGAGAGATACCCATGTCCCCTGAGTGTTAAACCAAGGGTGAACTTCCATCAGTGGAGTGGTGTGGAAGCTGGGAGTTTAGCTTTTCTATTTCTGTTCACATCAGCAGTGGTTTATTGTATATTCTGTAACAAGCACTCATATTGCACTCAAGAACATGTTTTGATAATAACCTATGACAATTTACCTGTCAAGATGAGATTAAAAATATTTTTAGTGCCAAGTATAAGAGAAATTAATAGTCAGAAGATATTAAAATAATTGGCTTTTAATAACAACGTTCCACTACCAATTCATGTGTCATCTGTTCAGTGGTGCAGAATATACATTTCTATTTTATCTTATACCACTGCTATTTATTCAGAAACTCTTGTGTATTTTTAATAGTTTAAGTTTAACAAGAAAAGGAACCTGCCAACTTCTGGAGGGTATTCATATTACCACCAGAGTGCCCAACTAACTCTAGCCTGCACTTGTAGTAAATAATAAAGGGAGAGTACTGTGAAAGAGAAAAAGATGGGAGAATTTCAGATGCAGCCGATTGCCTGCAAAATGAACATGGCATGGACTAATAATAATTTAGGTCATTTCTCCAGCAGGTCCTGTTTGTGGCTAAGCTAAGACATCAAGGCAGGAGCAAAGGCAACCTCTCACTTGGAATATTCATGTCCCTGCTGGCCATGGAGTTCCAGCCACACCTTGTCCCCATGGCCACCACATAGTTCAAGGGGGGGTATGCTGCATTTCTTTTAGGATATCCTATATCTGCCCACAATCCCAATTAGTTCAGCTACAGTTCTGCTGATACAGTATATTAGATTACAGCTCTCTGCTACATTCCCATTATACACTAAAATTCATAGGAGGGGAGAAAAAAAAATCTCTAAAACACAGGCTTTAAGTAGGTGAGATACTACAATTCAAGGCAAAACTGCTGTAGAACATGACTGTATAAGCATCTGACAAGCTGTCTTTTAGTTTGTTGAAAAAAATGACAAATTAATCTGCCCTTCCTAAACCTTCCTGTACTGGGATCAAAATGCACTTGATATATCATTACTGTTTTTTCTGTCTGCACCTGGACAGCTATGAAATTATATAATGTGCTTCTAAATATGGCTGGCTTTTGGCTCTGTTACTGTGTATATTGTAGGTGTGAACATGCATAAAGTGAACTAATCAAAATAAAAGTATTACTTCGCACCACAATATGTATTATAGGCTATATCTCAAATGCCTTAACCATCTACTGGTAACTGAATTGTGGCTTAAGAAACATCACCACTACAAAACAAAACCAAAAACCAAATTCACATTGTTGCCACCGAGCAATATTTGCTAACACAAATTTCTGATGTCAAATACTGAGGAATACAAGGCACAATGAGTCTCCATAATCATACCGGTCAATTATCATACTGGTCAGCAGGAGTCATAGAATCATAGAAGTTGGGTTGGAAAGGACCTTATAGATCTTCAAGTCCGACCCCCTGCCTGGGCAGGAGAAAAAAAACTGGGCTCCCAGCCAGGTAGGCATCAAGCCTCCTCTTAAAGACCCCCAGGGTAGGAGCGAGCACCACTTCCCTTGGAAGTTGGTTCCAGATCCTAGCCGCCCTGACCGTGAAGTAGTTCTTACAGATGTCTAATCTAAACCTACTCTCCAACAACTTGTGGCCGTTATTCCTTGTTATGCCCGGGGGCGCTAGGGGGAACAAGGTCTCACCCAAACCCTTCTGGTCCCCCCAGTGAGTTTATAGACGATCACCAGGTCCCCCCTCCTCAGCCTTCGCTTGTGTTTTAGATTGATCATGTTGACGTCTTCTCTGTTTTCTGAGAGCATTTTTAGAAGACTAACAAGACAATGGGAAGACATTCTTACTCTGAAGCTGTATTAAATATGAAAGTATTATGGGATGTTAGATGATGATTGCAGAAATTCTAAGTGTGAATCAGAGATGCACTATTCATGTAACAGCATATCCTACTTCATCAGTAGGCCACAAGTATGATTTGGAAGTATGATGTACAGCTAAGTCATGCCTTAATATATTTTGCTAGGTGTACACCTTTCATAGCAGCAATTTGTACATGTTAATCTCACTTTACATTTCATCTTCAAAACAAAGAATTCAGGGGGCTTTAGAAATATTACAGATGAAATCATTGAACGTATTATACCCAACACATCCTTGCTTTCAAGATCCAGCACTCTTGTTATCATCTCAGAACCTACATGCAAATAAGCTAATTGCCTTAAGCAAATGCAAAGTGTAGCAGAATCTGGATGAGCTCCCCAAGGTGGCCACACACCACATTACTCTTAATAAATCCAATTGCAGCATCCTTGGATTTGTTAAGCCCCCGCAGTCTAATGTTATCTAGGCACTGCCATTCAAACTTGAAAGCTATAGGTCCATGGCTGAGGTAACGTGGCTAACTTATGTTACCTCCCGCCTCAGAGATCGTACTTATCAACCATCTGTCATATAGCTGGTAGATGTGAGATGGAGCCCAGGAGAGGTTATATTACACCCTCCCAGCTCCTCCTTGGCTGCCACTCCTCTCATCACTTCAGCTGCAACAATAGCTAGTCTCCAGGCTCCTCATCCCTCCCTTCAGCTGCCACTTCCTGCCCTGTCACAGGAGGTGGGACAATGGCGGGAACTGGCAGTGAACCTATGGCACATAATACAATGGGATATCAGAAAGGGTGTCAAGGGTATGCAGTGCAGTGGGGGGGAGAGTACGGCAATGAAGATAGTTGCAGGCACATGGTCTATGAGCGGGAGTTGGGAGGGCTTAGTTGGGATGGCACAGGCACATGGTGTAGTGGTGATGGGCGGGTGTTCATGGGGTATGTGGCCTGAGGGGACTGTGGCTGTCCCTTGGGTGGCCTTTGGGGCACATGGCTTCAGCCACTTGGAAAGTGGTCAGCCCTGGCTTAAACACTCTCTCCCCCAAATATGTCAAAAGGTTTTAATTGCAGTTTAATTCTCAAGGAGGCCTAGAGTAGGTGTAAGCAAGCATGTATATAGAGAAGCTTGCACAAAGTGTATTGTTTTTTCTTTAAAAGTATAGCATGACAAAACAAACGTCCTGAATGTAGGACCCCTCATTAACTACAATGCTGCTAATTCACTTATCCTTACCCAAAATTTGAGTTACAGAGAGCAGCACAGGGGTTTTTGTAGCCTGCTCTATACCTGTTAGGAACATTACATGTTAAGTGCTTCCCTAGCCCAAGACTTATTGGTTTTTCTATGACTTCTAGACCACATGAAGAAAAAAAAAGGGCATGTCTACATGAGATGTTTACTGTGGAGTTGTGTAATTAGCTTTGCAGTCAATGTCTCAGCGTCTATATATGCAATGCTATTAGGACAGAGTAAACTAATTAATTCTGTCATAGGTCAGTACTTGTAAACACAAGTACTATTCTACAGCAAAGTTTTTTTTACTCTGCAGCAACGCATGTGTAGACACTGATGGGGCTTACGAGGGTACACAGGTGCTTCAGTGTGGGGGTTGCCTGCCAGCTAGCCCTGCACTGAAGCACCCTCTTGTCCCAGTCAGCCCCTACACAGCACACTGAGCCAGGTAAGAGCAGTCCCAGGCTGGCAGGCTAACCCCTTGGCCTCCCTGCTAGCTGGGGCTGCTCTAACCCAGCTCAACATGCTGCAGTCCCAGGTGCACATTCAAACATGGTGCCCAGGAGGAATAAACTCCTGTGTGATATGCGCTAGAGTTTATTGCTGCATATTAATTGCACATGTAGACACAACCAAAGTGCAATAGGACAGGGGTGCAGAATGTGCTACAAAATATGGCACCTGATCTTGAAATGTTTAGGTGTCAGCTTCCATTACAAGCTGGAAATAACAAGACAAGAAATACTCACAAGGTAGTTTTACTGTATCAGAAAAGTTGGACAAAGTATTTGTGTTACATTCAAGTAGCATCTTCCAACAGCTCTACTTCTCAATGATTTCATAATTTGGCCCCAAGAGTTCAAGGTTAACAGCTCTCTTCAGCAGTATTGTTTCATTTTCTGAGAACTAAGAGAAATCTTTTAGTACTGTGCAGGATGACTGGTAAAATAAATCACTGACCCTGACAGCAATCCCAGGATGAAGTCAAAAGGAGAGATGTAGCTGAACCAGGAACAGAAAGATGTGGAGGGCATCCTAACAATTAGCTGTTCAGGATTGCCATCTTGCCCTGGCCTAACAAGAAATTATCCAGGCAAATCAAACTCTTCGTGGTTGCTTGGTATGGGACAGAGAAAATGTATGTTGTCTTACCATCCTGAGGCAGCTACTGCTGGGAGAGAACTCCCCACCGACCCACTCCTTCACAATCATAAGTCTGACTTCCTAAGGACAGCACATGCAGCCCTGTCCTGCCATTGCTGCTCAGACACCAGGCAGACAGAGCCTGTTCTGTCTGGTCCTGTCGCTGGAGAAGCAGTGGTGGAAAATTCCAGCTCCACCCTCCGACCCCAGCTGTTTGCACATTGATAGAGGTTGAGACTTCTGTACCCAGTACCAAGTGTACAGACCAGAAGCAACCCAGAAAATTGAAGTAAAATCCCATCTAGGAATATGTGACCCCTTAAAAATTTCGGGTCGACAGAGACCTCAGAAAACCCACCAAGAAGAATGCACTTTCAGAGGATAATGCCAATGGCCCTGGCACGGAGGTGACTCGGAGGAACAGGAGTCTTAGTGATCCCCTCTTCCCAAGGCCCCACACCTTCCCCACTTGAAGCCGAGCACTGACTCTGAGCCAAAGATTCAGAGAAAAAGAGGAGAGCCTATGTCTAGTAACCACAATGTGTCTGAGAGCCTCCCGCAAGGGAAAGAAGCAAGCATCATTCAGTGGGGATGGCTATCCCTTTCAGGGCAGCTGCCAGCTTTCAGATGCTTCCTCAGGATGCATTTGGGAAAAGGTACTCTCAATAGCATCATTAGTTTCCTTGACAAGAACAAATGGCAAAAAAGGTTTGAGAACTGCATTTCCAAATGATTCCCTGACCATAGCTTCTTCTAATCTCAGCTCAAAACGCATCTAAGTAGCTGCACCCTGAGGAAGCAACACAGCTTTACTGTTTTGAACTAGATAAACTAACAGAGAATTGTAAACCTTGGTTACCAGGAAACCAAGTCTGACAAGCAGCCTCAAGATTGCAGCTCTTAACATTAGAGAATAAGCCCCAAGATTGCTAAGGGTGACTTTCTGGGCTGTCCTAGATAACACATGGCTCTTCCTTCTTCCTCTCTACTTTTTCTGTCTTCTTTTCACAGCTCTCATAATGCTGAACTTTGCTTTCAGCTTCCATTACTAAACACAAATGGATGCAGGAATAAGAAATCCCACCGTCTTGCAAGAGATGTGCATAAGAAGAACCAACCAGCTGGACTAGTGCACTGCCTGGAGAGGAAAGGCCCTTCCTCAGCCATGACATGAGCTCCAACTCAGGAGTTGCAGTCCTTTTCTTGCAGAAATGGTTCAATGGTTGCTCAGCAAGAAGTCTCTGATCACCTGCTAATGGTCCAGGCAACTTTAGAACAACACCACCTTCACAGAACCATAAAATCATAGAAAATGAGGGTTGGAAGGGACCTCAGGAGGTCATCTAGTCCAACCCCCTGCTCAAAGCAAGATCATCCCCAACCAGATCATCCCAGCCAAACTTTGTCTAGGCAGGTCTTGAAAATCTCCAAGGATGGAGCTTTCACCATGCCTCTGGATAACTTGTTCCAGTGTTTTACCACCCTCCTAGTAAGAGAGTTCTTCCTAATATTTAACCTAAACTTCCCTTGCTGCAACTTGAGACCATTGCTCCTTCTTCTGTGAACTGCCACCACTGAGAACTGTCTAGCTCCATCCTCTTTTGAACCCCACTTCAGGTAGTTGAAGACTATTAAATCCCCCCCCAGTCTTCTCTTCTCCAGACTAAATAAGCCCAGTTCCCTCAGCCTGTGGGGGGCATAAATCATGTGCCCTAGTCCCCGCACCATTTTCATTGCCCTCTGCTGGACTCCCTCCAAATTGTCCATATCCTGGCTATAGTGGGGAGCCCAAAACTGAACACAGTACTCTAGATGTAGCCTCACCAGTGCTGAATAGTGGGGAATAACACAGTTCCCTTCACCTACTGGCAACATATCTACCAATACAGCCCAGTGTGCTTGGCAACAAGGGCACACTGCTGGCTCATATTCAGCATATTGTCCCCTATAACCCCCAGGCCCTTTTCTGCCGAAGTGCTGCCCAGCCAGTCTGTCCCCATCCTGTACAAGTGCACAGGATTGTTCTACCCTAAATGCAGGATTTTGCACTTCTCCTTGTTGAACCTCATGAGATTTCTTTTGGCTCAATCTTCCAATTTGTCTAGGTCACTCTGAATCCTAGTCCAGCATATCCACTGCTCCCTCCAGCTTGGTGTCACCTGCAAACTTGTTGAGGTGCTCTCTATGTCATCTTCCAGGTCGTTGATGAAGACATTGAACAAAACTGGCCCCAGGACCGACTCCCCGGGGGACTTCACTTGATACCAGCTTGCAACTAGGCATTGAGCCATTGATTATACTACTCTCTGGCCCAAAGCTCCAGCCAGTTTTCTGTCCACCTTACAGTTCATTCATGGGACCCATACTGTTCAACATCTTCATTAATGATGTGGACATTGGAGTCAGGAGTGGACTGGCCAAGTTCGCCGATGACACCAAACTTTGGGGCAAAGCATCCACGCCAGAAGATAGGCGGGTGATCCAGGCTGACCTGGACAAGCTCAGCAAATGGGCAGATGAGAACCTCATGGTGTTTAACACCGAAAAATGCAAGGTTCTCCACCTTGGGAGGAAAAACCTGCAGCATCCTTATAGGCTTGGTAGTGCTACACTGGATAGCACTACAGAAGAAAGAGACTTGGGGGTCATCATTGACCACAAGATGAACATGAGCCTGCAATGCGATGCTGCGGCTAGTAAAGCGACCAAAACGCTGGCTTGCATCCATAGATGCTTCTCAAGCAAATCCCGGGACATCATTCTCCCCTTGTACTCGGCCTTAGTGAGGCCGCAGCTGGAGTACTGCGTCCAGTTTTGGGCTCCACAATTCAAAAAGGAAGTGGAGAAGCTTGAGAGAGACCAGAGGAGAGCCACGCGCATGATCAGAGGTCAGGAAAACAGATCTTACGATGATAGGCTGAGAGACATGGGACTCTTTAGCCTGGAAAAGCGTAGGCTCAGGGGTGATCTGATGGCCACCTATAAGTTTATCGGGGTGACCACCAGTATCTGGGGGAACGTTTTTTCACCGGAGTGCCCCATGGGATGATGAGGTTGAACTGTCATAAACTACTGCAAGACCATTTCAGGCTGGACATAAGGAAGAATTTCTTTACTGTCTGAGCCCCCAAGGTCTGGAACAGTCTGCCAGCAGAGGTGGTTCAAGCACCTACATTGAACTCCTTCAAGAGTAAATTGGATGCTTATCTTGCTGGGATCCTATAACCCCAGCTGACTTCCTGCCCTTTGGGCAGGGGGCTGGACTCGATGATCTCCCGAGGTCTCTTCCAGCCCTGATGTCTATGAAATCTATGAAATCCAGCCCGTACTTCTTTAGCTTTCTTGTGAGAATGTTGTAGGAGACTGTATCAAAAGCCTTGCCAAAATCAAGGTACACCACATCCACTGATCTCCCCACATCTACAAAGCCATTAAAGAAGGCAATCAGGTTTGTCAGCCATGACTCTTCTTTTGTGAATACATGTTGACTCTTCCTAAACACCTTTTTCTATCCCCAAGTGCTTAGAAATGGATTCATTGATGATCTGCTCCATGATTTTTTCAGGGACTGAGGTGAGGCAGACTGGTCTGTAGTTCCTTCGATGCTCCTTCTTCCCTTTCCTAAATATGGGCACTATGTTTGTCCTTTTCCATCAACCAACTTCCTCAGCACCCTTGGGTGAATCCCATCCAGCCCCATGGATTTGTACAGCTTTTCTAAATAGTTCATAATCTGTTCTTTCACCACTGAGGGCTGCTCACCTCCCCAAACTGTGCTGCCTACGGCAGTAGTCTCCTCCCCATGAGTTTCCTGACCAAGTCAAGGTCTGCTTTTCTGAAGTCCATGGTCCTTACCCTGCTTCTCTCCATCCTTCCTTTCCTCAGGATCTTGCACTCTTATCATCTCGTGGTCATTGCTGCCCACAGAGACACTATGCACCCCATGATGGGTAGGAGAGGGCATACTTTCTCAGGATGATTGCTGACCTCCTGCAGACTGAAACCAATGACAGCTGTGGACCACTCTACAAGCAGCAAGCCTAGCTAATGTGTGGTAGCACCTCCACCTGAGCATAAGGCTGTATACCTGGGTGAAGACACATGCTGGTGGGCTTTCCACAGCTTGCTTGGACCAGATCTACATCACTGAACACTATCTGTCCCTGCTTTTCTGCAGTCATTATTCTCTAAGGGCTCTTAAAGCACCATGTGTTTCAGTTTGAACTGGGTTTTTCTGACTTGACTGTCACCCAAAACACCCCACTGGTGCTTAGATTCGTAGATTCATACATGCTAGGATCGGAAGGGACCTCAACAAGTCCGACCCCCTGCCTAGGCAGAAAAGAGTGCTGGGTTAGATGACCCCAGCCAGATGCCTATCCAGCCTTCTCTTAAAGACCCCCAAGGTAGGGGAGAGCACCACTTCCCTTGGAAGCCCATTCCAAGAGGTGCCCTGGTGAACAGAATATCACTGATCCCTTGCTGCGTCCCCCTAAAGAATTTGTAGGTGGCCACAAGATCTGAGCCTTCTTTTGCGGAGGCTGAAGGGGTCCAGATCCCTCAGTCTCTCCTCAAAGGGCTTGTCCTGTAAGCCCCTAACAATATGAGTAGCCCTCCTCTGCACCCTCTTGAGTCTATCAACATCCTTCTTGAAGTACGGCACCCAAAACTGGGCGCAGTACTCCAACTGCGGTCTGACCAATGCCACGTAGAGGGGAAGTATCACCTACTTGGATCTAGTTGTCATGCATTGCTCATTATTTTGTCACACTTAGATATCAGTCTTCTGCAGGATGCCCACTTCCAGGGATGCTTCATTTATTTCTTGCAGACTAGGACAGCCTTTCCCTCTTGGAAGCAGTTGTGGGATATGGGAAAGGCACAAAAAAGATTTCTGCCAACAATATACACAGCAGGCAAGAGCTCCAAAGGCACAATGTAGAGCCTAAAGCCACCTTGAGGGATGTTGGTAAGGACACAGGGCTGTATGAGAGTCTGAAGCTACAGAAAAAGCCCTTGAGAGAACTGGTGGAAGGTGCAGATCAGGGCATGTTAACTGAAGATCACTTCCAAGTACATACAGCGGTGGACACCCCAACCCAATTCAATACAGAGCTGTTTGCAGCGGAGCCTGTCTATCCAGAGGATATTCAACATCTGTATAAGGGCCTCCCCATATTCTGTCGGAGGCTGATGATGATCTCAAGCAAGAGCTATCCTTGGCAAAGCTGACTGCTGCTGTTGAGGAGCTGGGAAGGCACAAGACGCCTCAACAGATTACCCATCAAATTCTACAAGACCTTACATCCCCTCCTTGGCCCAGACTGCCTGTGTACCTTCCAGAAGAGCCTTAAGAATGCAGTCCTACCAGTCAGTTGCCAGTAAGCAGTTCTCATGCCACTTGCACCGACTACCATGAGGCAATGCCTAGCAGCTCAACAATATTAGAGTAAGCTGATCTGGTCATGAGCACCTGGCCGGTGCAGCTAGGTCTGGGCTGGGCTGCATCTGCTCCACACTTCAAACAGGTCCATTGACTGGTTCTGGTCCACAGATATACTGGGCACTACCCATCCAGCCCACACAGCAAAATATGGGCACTACTTGCCTTGGCAAAGGACAGTAGGCTTGAGAGCTGCAGGAACTGACCTTTAAGTCAGCAGTCTTGGATTATGCCCTCCAGCTCTTTTAGTACCTGGTACAGGTGAATTTCTCCTTTGAGGTGAGACTATAGAATATGAACTAATTTGTGTGTGCACTGTGCCATTGAGGGTGCATTCTCCATAGTGGGAGATGGTCAATTAAGTGTAAAGTATAACTGTGTGAAGGACCCTGGGGGAGGGAGGAGCAGGGAGGGGACTTCTTACTCTGGTTATGATAGTTTTGATTAATAAATGCTTTCACGCTCAGTGCCTTGTGGGGCTACTATGTACTTATACCTTCCAATTTTAAAATAATTTTTTCTAATAAAAGTCTAAAAAGTCAAAAAAGATTTATATGCCCTTATAAGCCTTCCCAGAAAAATCTCAGGGCAGCTTACAGAAAACAAACAAACAAAATACATTTATAAAAGCATTTATGTAGGATATATACTAATATAAAAAAGATCTTCTCAAACAAACCCCAACCTTTTAACTGTGCTTGTCAAATGCCAAGCTGAATAAAAAAGACCTTGTAGCACTTCCTCAAGCTGCCCAGGCTTGTGCTTTTTTGGACCACAGGGGGAGGGAGTTCCAGAGCAGTACTTCCCATATTTTTGCCAAGTAAGTGGTGCACAGATGGTACTTGCAGGAGATTGCTCTCAGCTGACTTCAGGGATTAAGGTGGAATATAAAGGAGAAAGTGGCTTCTCCACTACATAGGGCCCAGACATTTAGGGCCCTATAGAACCTTACATTGCACCAAGGAAGCTACTGGGAGCCAGTGTAGACTCTGGAGCATTGGAGTAATGTGCCCCGATGACCCACACCCATCAGAAGGCAGGTTGTCATGTTCTGTATCAGCTGTAACATAGGTAGGTTGAGGTGTGTGCGTATATATGAACTTATAGGTAGCTTGAGACACCACAAGAAAGGTCCCAAAAGGTTGACTGGGACGATCACTGTCTGGGATCTCCCTGCTAGGAAAGAGGGGAAGGTCTTGTGAATACCCACCAGGTTGTATTAAAAATGTTATCAATACCTCATGGTCAACTGTATCAAGGGTCACTGAAATATCTTGTAATATCAACAAGGCCCAGTTTTTCCTGCTGATCTCCAAGCCACAGGGCCAAAGATGCAGCCTCAGTGCTATGCTCAGGGAAAAAAAAGTCATGTTGATTGGGGCCTAGGAATCCTTTCAAATATAGTAGGCATTCAGATATTTGAAGACTCCTATGTCCCGCCCTCCCCCCTTCCCAAATCATCTTTTCATGAAGCTAAACATGGCTAACTCTCTTCTTTTCTTGTACAGTTTGCTTTTCAACTGCTTTATCATTTTTTGTCCCTATCATGGGTATCAATCACTCAAATACGAAACAAAATGTTTTGATAATCTCCTTGTATGCTAAAAAGAATATATTTTTAAAAAATCAAAGTAATGAATCCAAGGCTGCAGTCTGTCACAGAGATAAAACAGAACTGCCCTGGAAAAAAGGAACTCTACTGGGTTGACTTCACAATTAGCTGCTTATGACAGAGACACTAGGTTTGCAATCTAAAGTGCAACTTTGTAATTAAATTACAAGGGTTCAGAGGCAAAATATTCCTGCGTGAGCCCTGGGACCTGGGCACCCAAGTCCCCAGCCTATGTCACTGCACCTCTAACACCCAGTCACAAAGCACCCCACAACATAAATGTAGACCCCCTGACACTGAGCCCAGGAGAACCCTTACACTTGGGCACAGCCCCATAGATCCTGACCATGGGACCTGCGCACCCAACCAGGGACCCCCCCCCCCCAAGGCTCTGCACTCAAGCACAGTCCCACAGCCCTGCATTTGCACACCCAGCCAGGGACCCTCATCCTCGTGCTCAGTCAGCCCCACAGGTCATGACCTTGGCACCTACACATCACATCTTGGAGGCCAGAGCCAGGCTCCCTGCCACCCAGATCCCACCATAGACCACCCCACTCTTTCCTGAGCAAAAGCCACTATAGGCGACTTGTTGCTGGTGGGACTGGGGGTGGGGGGGTGGGAGGGATGGGTCCAGAACATCAGGACTGGGCTTGCATAGAAGTGATCCTGTGATTTCCATGGCTCAGCTACTGCTGGTAGGTATTCAGGCCACGTGCACCTGGGGTGCTGTAAAAATTTTTTGGCCCACAACTATAGGGTCCAGTAGTACTAGGGCCAGAGGAGGGGGGTATGCCGAGCAACCAAGCTGGGGCAAGCAGGCAGATGCCCCTGGAAACTTGAGGAGGAGGTGGGGTGTGGCCAGCTGCTTTGATATTGCAGGTAGAGGTCACTGGAAGTTTCCAGACTTGGGTGTGGGACATTTCTAGCATCACAGGGGTGTCTACTGGAAGCCCCTGGAAAGTTCAAAATCAGGAGGGTGGCCTGGCTGGTGGAGCCCCAGTCACTCTGGGACAGGGGACACATTCAGCTTCAGTAAGGAGTAGTGCCATGTGCCAAGATTCACACCTACATGCACCCACTGCTCTTTCCATCCATCCACCCACCCCCTTACAGCTGGACCCTAATGCACCTCATGGGCACAGCCATGGACCATGGAAGAACTTGTCCTGTCCTCCTCCACTACCCAACCCCAGTCACACCCAGCTGGGATTACAGGGAGATGAGGGATCTCATCACTATCTGGGGCAAGTAGGAGACCCAGCACTAGCTCTACTAAGGGCACCACAACAGGTATGTGTTCAAGCAAATTGCCCAACAGATGCAAGCATGTTAGTGCACCAGTTGTTCACTAGATGGCACTAAGGGATTGTTAAAGCATAATTAACCCAGAGAGAACTTGGAATACTTCTTGCATACACACAGTTCACTTAACTAAAATCTGACTTTATTAATACAACAAATGTTATCTTGGAAGTTTCTATATATGTATGTAAAAAAACCAAAAACAACAACAACAACCCCCCTCCCCCCCCCCAAAAAAAACAAAAAAACAAAACTTAGTACAATGGTCTCACCCAATCCTAGAATATGTTTACTCCACTTCGGGGTCTGATGGCCAGTCAACAATCCTGAAAGTAGAGGGTGGCCGACAGGTAGTCTTTATGGCTGGCACAATCCAGACAGCTGTTGTTTGCTGGATAGATTATGACACACGCTTACCTTTTTTTTTTGCCTCCTTTTATCCTTTTCTTCAACTTAAATCTTCTGATGACTCTGTTTCTGGGTATCATTGATTGGTTTCCCTGTGGTCATCATCTTGCTCATATTTTATCCAGTCAGCACATTCCTTTGTTCCCAACAGACCCATCACAAGCACACCTCTTAATTTGGTCTTTTTTTGGTGTCTTAATTTGGGCACTGTCCACTAGTCCCCTCTTACCACTTTTCATTAACATATTTAATCATTTCATCCCTCTGATTCAGCTGGTTAGTGCCAAGTTCAGTTAATTTGAGCTGGTAACAAGGCTAACGCTGTGTTATGTTAGAAGGACTTTTCACAGTGATAAGAAAGGAAAGACAATATATAACAATATATAAGCAAGCTCACAGCTAGAAGCTGACTGTCACGTCTTGAGTAGACACGGTGAGTATGACTTTGCCCCCGAGGTTGGGGTCCTCCCAAACTCACCTGCTATGACCTTGATGGTATATAGAAAGAGAGGGGGTTCAGTGGTGTTTTTCTTCCCCTTTAGTCACAGAGATGGAGATACTTACAGGTATGCTGCGGTGTTCCACAGGGCTCCGCTTCCCCTACACCCCGTCCACTCGCCAGCTGCTCGGGTATCCTGGTCTTCGTCCTGATGATATATCAACCCCCTTGACAAACCAGGCAGTATATTCTAAATACTCGACCTGGTACCCAGATAAAGATTCTGTCCAGAGCTCTGACCCCTAGCCTTCAGGCCTTCACCACTGGTGTCAGATGTCTTGGACAAGAGTAGCTCCTGCTTAAATCTCCTACTCTAACAAGTTCAGAGCCACAACAGGGACTGAGTGCAGTTCTAGGCCAAGATGAAATGGATGAAGATCCAGTACAAGCATGTGCATGACACCAACAAAAGTCTAGGGCCAGAAGGCACGGTATTCCCTTCTATAAGGAGATTTCCTGCTTCCTTGCTATAGACAACACCATCACCACCCCACATACCTATAGTACCACTGGGGGGCAGGAGGAATCACTGGCAGGGGTTCCCACTGGCAGAAGAGTTGCAGGAAGGCCCCAGGAGGACAGGAAAACTAGGTGCCCATGAGGAAGTCCCCAGGGCCCATAGTGCACAAGGTCTGCTGACAGCACCCAAGCAGTATGCCATGTTAGAACTGTTCCCTGGGTCGTAACAAGATCTGGGGCCAATTGTACACATGACAGGGGTGGAGTCCCCTAAATTGAAATGATGGGTTTTTAATTGAGATGACTAAAAACCCACCATATCAATTTAGGGGCTTCCATCACTGTTACAATGAGGGCCCCAATCCTTGTTTTTTCTTTTTGTGGAGTCTATTCGTGTCTCCAGCAGTGGGGGTGAGCTGTCGGCAGGCTGAGTGGCCCCTGAGCTCCAGGGAGCTCTGGTCCATCCTTCCATGGTGATGGAACCCCCAGGGCTGCCCAGCTTGGGCAGCACCCACCGGATTCATCTCTTCCCTGAGCTCATGCACTGTAAGCCCACCAAGCACTGCTCTCCACATGTGGAAGGAAGGACCAGGGTCCCCTGCAGCTCTGCCCACTGGCAGCTTGCCCTCCCCCCCCACAGGAGACACGGGCAGGCTCCAAAGGAGGGGACAGATGGGGGAAAGGATGGGGGGGCAGCTTCTGCCTTCAGCCTACCTCTCCCATGTCAGGGTGGTGGAGAAAGGGTGAGCTGTCAAAAGGCTGCAATGTTACAAATAGCTACGTTGCAAACTAAGTTACATGTAGATGTGGTTTAGTTTGTAAAGTAATAAACTCATTTAAGTTGTAAAAGAAAAAACAACCCACATGTACAGCATGTGCAAAAATGGCTAATTTTTGTCATGTGTACAAGCACTCTGGGAGTGAAGTTGCATCAGCAGCTCAACCTAAGCTTCTTTGACATCTTCTTTGGCACTGTTGAGTGCTGTAAGCATGGTGCATAGGAGCAGCAGGAAAGCTCCAACACCATGAAGTTGCGACCCAGGACCTGAAGGCCAAATCTATGCCCTCCATCTTACAGGAGTACCCCTGCCCCCACCCTGGCCTTGACCTCATGGACTGAAACTGAACATGCAGCCCCTAGGATATCATTCCCAAGACAATTACCTGGGGTGTTCTTCTCCCACTCCTCTGACACCTGCTTGTTGCGCCCCTTCCAGTTGTGCAGAGCACCCTCCAGCTCCCTGCCAGAGGAGCAGCCGCTCTTGCAGCATGATCCACAGCACCTATGGCCAGCCCTGCCCCCAGTTCTGCTGAAGGCTCAGGTACCAAATCAAGGATGCCATGCTACCCAGCTCTACATGACCATGACAGGGACCTAGGCACTGAAGAAAATGTGAAGAACCTGTGGGGAGGGGAGGAAGGATAGGCCATGCATACAGCCAGCAGGGCAGGAAGGTAGCAGCACAATGATGGCCTGCCAGCCTAAAGCTCTTTGTGCAAGCATGTCTCCAAAAGGCTGCCACCAGACACACCTGCTGGCCTCTCCCCAGCCCCTCAGAAACACATGGCATGAGAAAAATTCTCCTTTGCCAAACACCCGCTTCTCCCTCCCTCCCTCTCAGTCCAAAAAAGGCACAAATGTGATGGCAGGAGTCCTGCATGGGAACAGTTATCTCAGCTGATCCAGTCTTGCTGCCAGGGTGGCTCCCAGGTCATGCATCTGGAGAGGCTTGCAAATAGCACTCCAACACTTTCTTACACATCTAATCCAATCCCTAGGGAAAATCCATGGGTGCCAGGCAACTCTGAGTCTCACAGTGTACTGTACTAACCCCTCAAACACCCATTCCCCCCTTTCTCCAAACCCTGAAAGAGAAGCAATGCCCACCCCCTCCTGGTGTATTCAAAGCAGAAGAATGGTACTGGAAAGCTAAGGGCAGAGCACCACAGGACTCTTCTTAGGCAGCCAGGGTGTGAGGAACCACTCTCTGGTTCATGTCATGGGTTCAGCATCGCATCAAAAGTGTGCCAATTCTGAACTCATCTGTGGGTGTCAACTTATCATATAAGAGCCACAGGTAGCACATGAGCTGGACTTTCACATTGCATAGCAACCTGGGATTCCTTTGTGTGCCCTCAAAGCAGATGGCCCCCCTTCTGCTGTTAAACACCTCTTGGGGGACCATGTCCTCAGCAGGCTAGCATTTCCCTGGAAATAGTGGTAAATCACATCCCTCTGGGTCTGGCTTTAACCAGGCAAGTGTCAGCAGTAAAGTACCACTCCTGGATGAACACAATGCTGAAATGCCTCTCCTGTAAGGGAAGAATTGTGGGGGAGGGGGAGACAGGGGCGGGAGGGGGCAGTGCAAGAGCTCTGCTGTCATTCCCCAGAGTGGTCAGTTCCTGCCTGCCCCAGGGATGGTCTGAATCCCACAGGACCCTTAGTGCCTGGACCTTTTGAGGGAGTGGAGCAGGTGCTGGCCACAGTTTCTAGAGAAGGACACGGCCCCTCTCTCACCAGAAACCCATCCCAGTACTGCTTCAGGGCCTGCTGCCCACATGCAGCACAGCTAGGACCCTAGTTCCTGCTGTGCTGGGTGGAGAATTGGTGAGCAGCGGCCAATTTTAGGTGGGGTATGTGCCCGCCCGAGGCATCGCCTATGGTGGGGGGCTCGCTCTCTCCAGCATCCCCATGCCGTGCATGTACAGTGCGCCATGTCTGGTCTTTCCCAGGCTTTGCAGAAGACCTCCCCCTCATGTCGCAGATTTTGCAGAGGGCACATGGTGATGACAACATGTAGCACATCTTCCTCCTCCACCTTGAAGGCAGAGCTAAGAGTCCGCTGCTTTATGAGCCACAGCAGGATGGGGCACGCTGGGTCCCCAGTGATGACAGCAGGAACAATGATGGCATCAGGGATGAAACTGGGAACTCCTGGAGCATAGCACCCACTTTCCATCATCTGGGGGAGTGGGAAGTTACAGAAAACAGGGGTATTATTGGTGTTTTCCACTCAGCTGATGAAGATGTGGGTGAAGCAGCACTGGTGGTCAGTAACACCCTTCTTGATGATGGAGAAGTAACTATTGTGAATGATGAATGCTTGGGCTGTCCACAGCACCCACACAATTGGGAAAAGCCTATGTAGTAGAAGCCAATTACCACTTCCTGCAGGTTGATGAAGCAGATGAAGCAGTTGGGCAGGATGTTCTGGATCACATCTCCTGGACACCCCCTCTCGTTATGGATTTGCCCACACTGAACTGGTTGGTGATGTAGCAGAGACTGTTGGTGGTGGCCAACTTCATGACAGCAATGGCCACCCACTTCTCCAGAGTGAGGGGTGGCCGCATGCTGACTTTCTGTTGTGTGATGTGAGGGGTCACCTGGGCAATGATGTCCATGAAGGTGGCCCAGTACATGCAGGAAGTCTGGACTCATTGTTTGTTGGTCTAGGTATCCAAGACTACTTGCTTCCACCAGTCACTGTTGGTGGTATGGGCCCAGAACCAGTACTCACTGGCCAGGTGGTGCCAGAGCACTCCAATGTCCATGTTATCTTGCATGGCCTTGTCCTTGTCAGCCACATGGAAGTTGGGTGGCCCAGTCCAGGATGCTTGGTGGGTGCAGGATGTTGCAAGTCACCCTACACAAGAAAGCCAGCTGCTGGCTTGGGGGCAGGAAACCACATCCCATGGCAGCCAGCTTGTGCAGAATGGCCAGATGAGCATGTCTGATGTCCTGCAGTCTCCTTCACGTTGCACAGGGTGACAAGCAGGACACGCTGCAGCACCTGGGTAGTGCTTGGGCACAGGTGATAGGGTGCCATGGCAGGGTATGGGCAGGCCAGGATATGGTAGCATGTGCAATTCACAAGGGAGGGCACACATCCTGGGGGTCTTGTGGAAGCCTCAGGGTATGGGAGTAGGGGAAGGTCCACAGTGACATGAGGGGTTGGGGAGCGCTTGCCCATACCTAGAAGTCAATCGGGGTGGCCCTGGTACTTGACTGCATTCAGCTGTCTCCAGCAATCTAGGGAGTATGCAGGTCATGCTGGAAGGCCTGCAGGAGTGCTCCCCCATCTGCAGGCCTTGGCCAACACCGGATGCCTGCAAGCTTTTCCCCCCACCCCTCCTCCAAAAGAGGGACATGTATGCTGTTCACTCTGTATCTAAATGAGGTTACTTTGAGAAAACCACATAATAGATTGATTCCTCCTCAGGGTTTTTGAACATGTGTGTGTGTGTCCTAGAAGGTGTAATTTTTTAATTTTGCATAAAAATCAATGGCAAAAATTAAGTCATATTACAGACATATTTTACATCTGTGATACAGTAATGACTCTCTTCCTATCTGTGCCATGTAAAATCTTTCCAGAAAAAAGTCACCACTTAAACTTATGTCAGAAAGGATGTTTGAAAACATTGCACCAGACTTGAAAGCAAGATGGAGACATAGCCAGACTCTAGGTCTTTGAGATGCTAGATCAGGGTTTTCCAACTTCAAAGCAGCCAGGACCATATGGGGCACACCAGCAAGAGCCATACACCATAGTGGAAACAACCAGTGAGTGCCACAGGCCCCCTGGGCTGCCTGCCCACATGTAAGTGGGCATTCAACCACCCTTTACTCCCCATACTAGCCTGCAGATGGGCACTCCCCATGCCACTGCATCATGTGGGCAGGCACTCCTTCATATGGCACAGCATCACACCTCAACTTTAGCTCCCTCTGGTCTCCCCTATGGCACTGTACTGCACAAGCCCCTGGTAATGTAGGCTGTGCTGCACTATGCTACCCCATCCTTGGGATGGGGTTATGCAGCAAAAGCTGGGGGAGGGAGGTGAAGGCCTAAGACCCTAGATCCTGGGGCAGCCAGAGCAATAGGGGCAACAGCAGCTGCATGGGAGTATGTGTGTGTGTGGGGGGAGGGAGGGGGCCAAAGGAGAAGGGGGATGCATGTTAACCCTTCATGTGCTGCCAGTTATGTAGCAAGAAATCCCTTTTGCCTGCAACCCCTTCCCCCCTCCCATTTTCAGTGCATTTCTCTTTTCTCCTTCCACCTTTTCTTCCTTTCTCCTCTCCCTCTCTTCTTCTCTCCCTCCGTCATAAAACATACGTAATCAAATTGTATTTTAATAAGTATTTTATAAGACATGAACCAGGATATGAAATTGTATAGGTATTTTATAAGACATAAAATAGTATTTTTGATAGGTGCATTGTAAACACTGTATTTTGGTTACTCTGTATTTTTATATTTCATCTTTCCCTTTTGCCATGACATTTTATATTTTATGTTTTTAAACCTTAAGGAGTGCATTCCCTGTACAGTTGCACCCTGTAATATTATTAGAATATTATTATTCTGGACTTCAGCAAGGCCTTTGACACCGTCTCCCACCCCATCCTCATTAAAAAACTAGGCAACTGTGGCACTGATATCTACACAGTCAGATGGATTGCAGATTGGCTGAAGGGTCATACTCAGAGGGTGATGGTGGACGGGTCATATTCGACCTGGGGGGAAGTGGGCAGTGGAGTCCCCCAGGGCTCGATCCTTGGGCTCGCGCTGTTCAATTTCTTTATCAGCAATTTGGACGATGGGGTGAAAAGCAACCTGTTTAAATTTGCTGATGATACCGAAATTTGGGGTGAGATGAGCACACTAGTAGGAAGGGAAAGACTGTAGCAAGACCTGGACAGGTTACAGGGGTGGGCTAACAAAAACAGGATGCGTTTCAATATTGACAAGTGCAGGGTGCTGCACTTGGGCAGTAGTAACCAGAAGCACACTTATAACATGGGAAACTCCCTTGAGAGCATGGAGGCAGAAAGGGATCTTGGAGTCATCATTAACTCCAAGATGAACATGGGCCGACAATGTGAGGTCACAGTTGGCAGGGCTAACCAGACCTTGTCATGCATCCACAGGTGCATCTTTAGCAGGGCCGAGGAGGTGATCCTCCCCTTCTACGCGACACTGGTCAGGCCACAGCTGGAGTACTGTGTCCAGTTCTGTGCACACCACTTCAGGAGGGATGTGGACAACATGGAGAGGGTCTAGAGGAGGGCCACCCGCATGATCCGGGTACAACAGGGCAGACCCTACAATGAGAGACTGCGGGACCGGAACCTGTTCAGCCTTCACAAGCGAAGGCTGAGGGGGGACCTGGTGATGGTCTATAAACTCACTGGGGGGACCAGAAGGGTTTGGGAAAGACCTTGTTTCCCCTAGCACCCCCTGGCATAACAAGGAATAACGGCCACAAGTTGTTGGAGAGGAGGTTTAGATTAGACATCTGTAAGAACTACTTCACGGTCAGGGCAGCTAGGATCTGGAACCAACTTCCAAGGGAAGTAGTTCTGGCTCCTACCCTGGGGGTCTTTAAGAAGAGGCTTGATGCCTACCTGGATGGACTCATCTGAGCCCAGTTTTTCTCCCGCCCAGGCAGGGGGTCGGTCTTGAAGATCTACAAGGTCCCTTCCCACCCGACTTCCATGATTCTAGAACCATTGTTAAAGAGTGCACTTGGATTGTAATTTTAAGTGCTGGAATTGAATTGTTGCTTTTTCTCTGTAGTGGGGCTGGTTTCCTGAATGAATGGGAGCAAGTTGGAATAACAGAGTGACTGAGTAATAGGTGTAACCACCTGCAGTTAAAAGTTAACGAGTGGCAATGAACACCTCCAAGCTGCAGACTGACAGGAGGAAGGTATCAGTGTCAGCAGCGGGAACTCCTTTAACTCCACTGTCCATCCAACAAAGTCTCCAGTTTGAGTTAATCAATGCCAGGGACCAGTTCCTGAGACTGAATGCCACCTGATCGACTACTCCCAGAGCCCCTATTCATGCCCATGGTGAATTAGTCAACATTTCAGAGTAGACCGCTGAAACTGCACGTACCAGCAGGCAAGAGCCCTGATGACTGACAGCTGCCATCCAGGAGTGTCCCACAAGGGTCAGAGACTCCTAGATTGGGTAAGCCCAAGAACTGGGGGATCACTGAAGTCTACCAGACAGCGATAAAAGGCAGTGAAGTGTGACCCCCAGTGGTGCCCTTCTCATCTTCAACCTAATCAGGACCCGAGCTGTCCAACCAGAAGGACCAGCCGGCAACTCCCTTCTGGAGACTACACTCCCTTGGAGGAAACCTTGACTGGCATCGACAGCAGACTCCAACGCTCTGGAGAGGTATACCCAACACCAGTGCTCTGTTCCAGCTGCTACATGTGTGTATGTATTTAAAGAGACCAGCACCCCTCATAACCCTTGGATTTGTGGCTTTATTAAATTCTGCACTCAGTCTAATAACCTGGAATTTATGATGATCCTGAGAGTTGGTCATTTGTAGCCTACAGTTGAACCACCCTGCTCTGTATCATTGCTAAAATGAATCTTAATTTTAAAATGGCAACTTAGGTAGTACTGAAGTGATGCTGTAGCTGTGATGGTCCAGGAAACATGCAAGGCAGGGATTTTTGTGGGTAGTATCTTTTACTGGACCAATCACATGGTTTGGATAGATTCAGGCAAGCTTTTGAATACCACATGCCCAGAAGTTCATATAAGTTTGTTCCAACTATGTAGTTGGTTCACAAATATCACCCACAAAAATCCTTGCATCTCATAAATGGAATCTTAAACAAATTTCAGAGTGCTAACACATATACAAGCAGCTAAAATGTTAAATTGAAAAAAGATGAAAGAATATAGTATAGGATAAGGTAAAAACATAGCAGTGCTTCACGGTTTCAGGGTTAAAACTGGAATGGAAACTGGCTAATAGCAAGGTGATCAGTGAGGAAACTATGATACTTATTACAGAAGAGTATTTATAAACACATCCACTACAGTTTCTTGTCAGTGTTGTAAAATTCAGGCCTAAGAGGAACAATACTGCTACAAAAAAACCCCCAACTTTGTAGTACAACATGATACTCCAAAATACTCGGTTAAGCAATGTCTTGAAAGGAAAGTAAAACAAAATGAAGTCTTCTTTCATAATTACACTGCAGCACATTGAAAAAAAATACACAGATGCATCAAGAGCAGAACAGAAATTACTGATTATATTTGTCACAGGTATATATGTACTCTACATATAGATCTCTGGTACTCACAAATTATACTTAGATAACAAATTCTAGTCAGTGCAAAATGTACAATCAAACACAGGCATATTGCAAAAATATATACACGATTATTCAAAGAACATACTTTGAGGACAAACGGAATGTTTAAATATACAATAAAAGTCCACCTTTCATAAATTATTTTTTACAATTACAACATTTCAGGAACACTAATTCAGAGAAACAGATTACCACATAGTGGTTTGCAAGGAAGACTACCACAAACTAGTTATACCATTAAACCTTATTTTAAAATCAAGCCACTAGTAAACTTGTATGATGTACATTATTAGTTTGAGGCACGCAATGTAGTAATAGTATTCAACCACTTTAGTGGTGGTTATACTGAGTTATTAGGCAGATGCACACACAAAAAAGCACTATGCAACAGCTGAACTATTCAATGGCCAGTTTAGCTTTACTTGTTGGTAGAAGCTGGTTCAGTATGTTACAACATTCAAAAGAAATGATTGAAGGCATCTTTAAATATAACAAACAATGTTTTAGAAACCAGGTACTTGAAGAACTATTCCAGTGAAATTGGCTGCTTGAAATTGGCACATATATTCACATAGTTATTTGTGTTAATTAAGTATGCTCAGACTACAGTTAAGCACATCACAGATTTTATGGCACCCAAACTTTTTAGCAAATTCCATGGTATGTGCTGCTTTACTTTCAATTTTACAATTCCCTTCCCCAAGAAATTCATCCTGGTTACACTTGGACCAAGCAACATGGTTTAGAGACAAAAAGCAATTTCCAATTAAAAGATTTTTGGATAGTGTGCTTTCCAAAATTGCAAATTAACCAATTACCTCAGTGATGCAGACCCCACCTCCCACCCAAGGATTTGGTTTTATAGTAAGAAAGCTTCTATTTTCCAATAAACTATTTGTACTCAGTGCTCATTAATTTCTTAGGCACTACTTGTTACTCTGTTTAGACACTTTACAAGTACAGAGGAAAAGAGCAGCCATAGTATTTGTAGTCTTACTTGTGTGCATTTGGATCAACTGAAAGCTAGTTTTGGAAGCAACTGGTGCCCGATTGGCCCCTTAGACAAAACAAATCGGATCTAAACTGATTATGGAAATTTAATAACATCCACAATTGTTATATTTTTATGCCCAATCACAGGATTTTTAACCTTTCATCTGTAGGACTTTACTTGGTGAAGTTAAACCTCTACACAGGTGTTTATATTCTGAATTGCTACCAAATAAATTAAAAACACAGAGCAAC